>NW_009647739.1:1364337-1366701 GCF_000708025.1 Charadrius vociferus
CTCCCGCCCGGCGTTGCCGGTGTGAGTGTTTGGAGAGGGAGCGCTGCGGGTGCTGCTGCCAGCGCCGGGGTCCAGTTCTGTCCCCGTAGGGGGACCTGCTGCCAGCCTGGGGAGTGGGGTGGGTGACAGCCGTGCCCTGGCTGGCTCTCTCCTCACCACTGCTGCACTGTGCCAGGGGCTGGGGACCCCACCTCAGCGCCAGGGCAGAGCTCAGCACAGGATGTAGGGCACTCAGGGCAGGGTGGCAGGGAGGGCTCCAAGGGAGCAGACCGGGAGCTGCGGTCACCCCGAGAGCAGGGGCAGGGCAGCTCCGGAGCAGGGCTCTGGCCATCCCCAACGCTGATGGCTGGTGTCCCACCTCCTGAGTGTCCCCAGCACAGGCAGTGATGGAGTTTGAGTGCTGTGTCAGGCCCCCCCCATCCTGTGCCCTCCAGCTGTCACAGGCAGGCTGTCCTGCCTGTCCTGTCCCCTGGCCACCCTGTGGCCCCAGCCACCCTGTAGCCCCCCAGCCACGCTCAGTCCCCCAGCCACCTCTGTCCCCTGGCCATGCTCTGTGCTGGCCCAGAGAGTCCCACTGGCACGTCCCGCTGCCAGAACAGGAATAGCACCTCTGGCCAGAGCCACCTCGGGGTCCGAGCTGCTCACCATCATCACTGTCCATCGTCACTTACACGCTGCGTGGGTCAGCATGGCCACAGGCCAAGGCAGAGACACACAGCACCCCAGCACCCTGTCCACGGTGACAATGCTGCTGTCCCTGCCGTGGAACTGGTCCAGCTGCTGTCCACATGGCATGTCCCCATTTCTGCATCTGCAGGCACTGCCTGGCAAGAGCCACCGGCCCCGGACACCCAAGCCCTCACCCCTCAGGGAGCACAGCACCCTGAAGCACCTCTCCTGCCAGCTGTGCCATCGGGACTGTGTCCTGCCACCTCAAAAGGTTCCAAACCCCATTCTGGGGTTGGTCAGGGAGCCCCACACCTGTCTCAGGGGGGGACGAGGTTGGAGATGGGGGGTCCGGACCCTCACGGGGGGCTGCACAGCATCTGGGGGGACCCCACAGAGAGGCTTCACCTGCTGCGGCCGCGGCAGCAGCACCTGTTTGCAGAGGCATCGCTCAATACGCAGTATGTTCTTCAGAAGATCCCTACTCCAGGAGTCAAAATAGCATGAAATTTAATTTTACGCCTATTTGACAAAGCTAGATTTCACCTCCAATCAGCGGGGAGATAAGAGCCCTCGGCACAAGTGCGCGGCCAGTTTGGCAGCTGGGGCTGCCGATTTAATAGGTGAATTTACAGGAACAACACTTGAAAATCCCCTGGCTAGTGAACCATTAAGGTGAGCCCTGCCTTCCGTCCCCACGTCCCTCCCCGCGCCGCTCTCCCGTTGCTGGGTGCTAAAGTAAACCCCAGCTCTGTTTACCGAGTCTACTATTACAATACAGCTACCAAATATTTGCCAGCCGTCAGCTCACTGCTCCGCTATAAATACTTCAGGCCCAGGTGGAGGGACGGCGAGGGGGAGCAGCGCAGGAGCCTATGCATGGCCGGGCAGCAGCGCCAAGGTGAGTGCTGAGCCGCGGCCTACTGCACCAGGGTGTTTCTCCGGCGGAGGGTGGCAGCGGGGAAGGCTGGCTCCATCCCTGGGGCAGCCCCACGAGGCTGAGTCCCCCACCGCCCGCCCCAGGGCAGCACGGAGGCAGTACTGAGGGTCCTGTGGTGGGGACAGCACAAAGAGGGACGCATGGTGACCCCAGGGATGGCAGCGATGCTGTCTCAGGCTGGGTGCAGGGTCCAGAACTGTGCTTGGCGTGGCAGGAGTAGGATTTGTCCCCCAGGATTTGTTCCCTGCCCCAAGACCCTCTCGGGATTGGGGTGATGGTGGTCCCAGGCACATGGCCAGGGATGCCCTGCAAGCGAGGCAGGGCTGGGTACCCCACTAACTAGAGAGGAGCCTCATGGAGCTCAGCAAGACCCAGCCATGACCAGAGCCCACCAGGGCGGTGCGGGGAGGTGGACAGGTTCGCCCTGTCTCAGGGAAACCTGTGGGACCGTTGCGTGGGGAGGGCTCATGGTCCCGGGGGCTCAGGCAGGGTGGGTGCTGAGTCCGGTTCACCTCCGTGGACAGCCCTGAGGTGAAGGGCTACATCCCACTGCCCCACAGCTCTGGGGGATGTCTCCACTGCCCTACATCCCATGACTTGGTGCAGACATGCCTGCTGTCCCATGTCCCATGGATTAGTGAGGACATCCCTGCTGTCCCACATGCTGTGACTTGGGGATGTTCCCATTGTCCCACATCCCATGGATTCAGGTGGACATCCCTGCTGCCTAACAGATGTCCCTGCTGTCCCACATCCCA
>NW_009647739.1:1366957-1367180 GCF_000708025.1 Charadrius vociferus
GCGGGGGCCGTCCCTGCGTCCCTGCAGCCCTGCAGCCCCAGCCTGGCCGTGGCATGGCATGACACTGTCCCCCTGCTGCCTCAGGGCCAAGTGCCACTCCAGGGCAGCAGGTCGGGGAGGGTGCTGGGGTGCGTGCCACCCTCACCTCACTGTCCCTGCTCGCAGGGTGAGCCTGGGCCCCGGAGTGCCCCTGCGCACTGACATGGCTGCGGGGGGCATCCGG
>NW_009647739.1:1368638-1369852 GCF_000708025.1 Charadrius vociferus
GAAAGCCCCCCCCCAGGCACCAGGTTGCCCCTGGCTGAGGGAGGAGGGGGCAGCCCCAAGCCAGGGCAGGGGGCAATGCCAAGGTGAGGAGCAGGGACAGTGGGAGATGGAGGAGCTGAGGTGCCAGGGCTGACGTCCTCCTCATCACCCAGGGGAAGCCAGGTTCTGATCCCTGCCCCTGACCAGATCCAGGGTGGGTGGTGGGTTTTAAGGTGCCTGGCAAGGGCCAGAACAAGCTGCTGCAAGTACAGAAACACACCCAGGGGTGACTCTGGACCCCAGCATGGGCAGAGGTGGCAGCAGCAATGGTGCAAGGAGGGCAGAAGTGGCAGAGTGGCACAGACTAGGGACACAGGCTGCAGGACCAACACTGCCCAGAGCAAGTAGCTCTCCCCTCCCTATCCCTGCCCCAAACACCAGGGGTGTCCCCCCACATAGGGGTTGGGGTCAGTGTGGTGGTGGGAGCCAAGAAAGAGCAAAAGGCAGCAGCTGCTGCCTTTTATTGCACAGCTGAGCAGGGCAGAGACGCAGGAGCCTGCCCTGGGGCTCAGCCTGACCCAGCCAGCAGGAGCACAGCGCAGCGGGGACAGGGACCTGGGAGCAGGAGGGAGTCCCACCATGTCCCTTCTGCTCCTCACACAGGTCCTGCAGCAGGGGCCAGGGCAGGGCTAGGTCCTGGACAGCCAGGCTGGGTGGATGAGGTGATGGAAGCCACGTGCCGTGGCAAAGAACTGTGCCCAGCTCAGCAGGGCACTTCTGCTGTCCCCGGCACACTCCAGCCTTCACCCACCCCTCAGGGAGAACATACGCCAGGAGCTAACGGAGCCAAGGGTGCATTTTGATCCTCTGGGGAAGCAGAGGAAGGGGTGAGAAGAGGAGGCAGTAGGCATGGGAAGGCAGCGACGGGCAGGAGAGCCAGGGCAGAATGGCCATGCCGGTGCTCCGGGCACCGCGATGCCTGCACAGGCTAACCCAGTCCTCTCCCCTCCTCCCAAAAAAGGGGTCCCCAGCTCCAAGGGACTGGGGCATGTCTCTGCTGGGCAGCGCAGCCCCACATCATGTCTGCGCCAGTGAGAGCTCCTCCAGGCCTTCCTTCCCCAGCCGGTACCTGGCGAGGTCCTTGCGGGTGACCATGCCCACCACCTGCCGGGAAAGGGACAGGGTACAGCCCCACGCTGGCATGCAGAGCCTGGGGACAAGGGCAGCGTCTCCAC
>NW_009647739.1:1369944-1370606 GCF_000708025.1 Charadrius vociferus
AAGACCTTGACCCCCCGCGGCAGAGACGCCTCCTGCAAGGCAGAGCGGGGCTGCACGGGCTGCGGCATGCCCAGCCAGCACCCATCGCCCACCCATGACCCCCGGGATGCTGGGGTGCAGAGGGGTCCCCGGGCATTACCTGAGGCACAGTGTAGGGCGAGGGGTTCATGAACTCGCTGAGGTCGATCATACACTCGCGCTCATCCTGGGAGACGTGGATGGACTGGATAGGGGGAAAGCGGGGGTAGGCATCCCGAAAATCCTTCGGCTTCAGCCGCCGCTGCACCAGGCTCAGGTTGGCCCTTTCCACAAAACCCTTGGGAGAAGAGAGACCATTGGAGGCCGTCCAGCAGCGCCAACAGGCACTGGGGCCAGGGCAGCGTACAGGGGCAGGGAGGGGAGAGGGCAGGAGCATGTGGCAGATGGACCATGTGCAGCAGAACAGCCCATTTCCCATCCTGTCAGGGTTTGTGAGCTCAGTGGGGTGCAGGATGATGCTGGGGTAACCCCAGCGTGGCATGGCAGCCCCCACCGTCTCCTTAGGTGAGCTGAGGGAGATGACAGGGACCTTCAGCCAGCTCCTCCCAAGCAAGATGCCTGAGGCAGCAGTGGAACAGGGGCACAGGGGCTCAGACGGAGCCCGAACGGCATCCCGACAGCAT
>NW_009647739.1:1370636-1389540 GCF_000708025.1 Charadrius vociferus
AGCAGGACGATGAGCTGGGAACGTAGGATCAAACCCCGCAGTCCTGCCACCTGTGACAGAGCACCGTGCATGAGACAGGGCTGGGAAGGGGGGGAAGCAAGGGTGAGGGTCCCACACCACGGCCAGCCCTTGCATGGCCAACCCCCAGCTGCATCCCCTCTGCCCAGCCCACCTGCGTGGTGTCAGGATTGCTCTCCACCACCGGGAAGCCGTTGTGGTTGGAGGAGGTGTCGCTGAGGATGTCCACAACTGTGCCCACTCGCTCAATCCTCCGTAGGCAGGTGACAGGAGTGCTCATGACCTCCCTGCAGGGAAGGCTCGGTGTGAAACACAGCCCCACAATAGCACGCCAGAAAACATCCCCCCCCAATAAACACGCCTCTGCAGCCCTGATGCCTCCTCTCTCCCAAAAACCTGCCAGGGACACAGGGGATGCACTGCAGACCACAGTTGCTGCTGGGGAAGGAGCCGGGCTGCTGGCACCAGGCAACAGCAGACTCCTGGGACCAAAGTGTGTAACCACCTCCATTTCCAGCTCAGGCCACCAGTGTGGTCCAAAAGCTGCTGCCTCGGGAGTGACGAGCGTCCCCCAGCCCACCTACCTGGCTGTGAGGGAGTGGGACGTCACCGGGGCCTCCCAGTGCAGGAAGGGCACGCTCTGCAGCTGGATGTGCATGTCGTAGAGCCCCTGCAACGACAGCCGAGCTGTCAGAAGGCTGACGAGACGCCGAGGTGTACAGCCAGGCAGCAATTCCCCTCCAAGAGGGAGCACAAGCTTGTCCTGGCCCCGCAGCAGCTCCCCAGCACCCCCAACCCACAGGCTCTCGCCAGGTCCCACGCCACTGGTGAGCACACCAGCCCTCACCTCCACAAAGTAGTCCCCCACAATCTTCGCTGTCATTAGCACCAGCATGATGGGGAAGCCATAGGTGACATTGCCTGTTGCCTCCATCATGATGACAGTGAGACTCAGCGTCATCCGCACTATCCCACCTGTGAGAGGCACCCAAGAGATTTAGGGGGGCAAGGAAACGTGGGGTGAGGGAATAGCAAAGTACCCAAGGCCCCTCAGTCTCTGCACGTAGAATCATAGAATAGTTCAAGTTGGAAGGGACCTTAAAGATCATTTAGTTCCACCCCCCCTGCTCTGCTATACTCCCTGATCCACAGTCCCTCCCCAGCTCTCCTGGAGCCCCTTTAGGCACTGGAAGGGGCTCTAAGGTCTCCCCGGGGCCTTTTCTTCTCCAGGCTGAACCCCCTCAACTCTCTCAGCCTGTCCTCACAGCAGAGGTGCTGCAGCCCTTGAAGCATCTCCGTGGCCTCCTCTGGCTCCGCTCCAACAGGTCCATGTCCTTCTGCTGTTGGGGGGGCCCAGAGCTGGACGCAGTACTCCAGGTGGGGTCTCAGCAATACAGGACCACCCACACGCACAGGGATGCCCTGGACAAGCCCAGCCCTCGGTAGCGCCCCAGCACCGCCCATGTTTGGCAGGGTCATTAGGAAGCCAACAGCCAGGCTCGGCTTCAGCTGGGGAAGAAGCTGCACCAGGGAAGCATGGACCACTTTCTCCTATGCCACCTTCACCCTGACATGAGCAGGAGGTGGCCAAGACTGTGCCGTGGGGAACTCACCCAGCTGTGCAGCAGCTCCCATCAGGGCGTACTTCCCGGGGTCAGCCCAGATCTGAGCACAGGAGAGAGAAGGAGCAGAGTCAGCTGCTGGCTCCAGGGCATTCAGAGATCATGAGCAGTGCTCTGGCCCCCAAACTCCCCTCCAAAGTGGGGAGGAGTGCCTGAGGCCCCCTGCACAGCCCAGCTGCTGGCCGGGCTCCATCAGGACGTGGGAAAGCTCAGAGCCAGCTCAGGAAGATGTCAAGTGAGGAGCCAACCCACTCCAGATGGCTGTGCCAAGCTCTTAGCCAGCTCCACGCACACTGCCTGCACGTGCTGCCTGCCCAGAGGCGAGGGAGGAGGGCTGGCTGCCACAGCTCCCCCCACCCAGTACCCCTTCCCACCCAGGACTCACCGAGCCCTTGGTCAGGTAGGACAGGGAGATGCCGAAGAGCCTCCCCCAAGCAGCACCGATCAGCAGGGAGGGGATGAAGACCCCCGCAGACACCGTGAGGCCGTAGGTCCAGCAGGCCAGGAAGAAATACATCAGTGTGAACATGCCCAGCGTCATGGGGTTGTAGGAGCCTGAGGCGGAGAGAGAATGGAGAGTCAGTGCTGGTTCCACAGCCAAGAGGACACCACCATGGGCTGCGGCCATGGGAGAACAGACAGCAGCAGCCCCACGACACACTCTTAGCAGTGAGAGCCCCTCGCACCGGGTGTACCTTCCGCCCTGGCAGCAAAAACCTTTCAAAAATCAGCTCTTTAGGTTGTTTCTGCCCCCTCAAGGGCCCCACCAGCCGGCCAGTGCCATCCCAAGCCCTCCCATCCCACCAAGTCCAGCACACGCCTTTCCTCCAACTCGCGACCCATGATGACCTGTCCCCTCCCAGCCCCGAGGTTCCCAGCCTCCCACGAAGGCAGCGTGACGAACTTCAAAGCCCCAAGGGACCACCAGCGCTGGAGGACAAGGTCAGGAGGACAGAGGCGCTGGTAAGCTGGCAAGGGTCCTACCACCAGCTTTGGGATCAACTCAGCAGAGTAGGTCCTGCAAACCACCCCCTGGTCCCACAGCTCCCACGGCTGCTCTGGCCATTCCCAAGCTGCCCCATGGCGCAGGCCGGGCCATTACAGTGAGACCCTGCTGTCTCCAGGACTCAGCCTACTCCTATTTTAGGATTGCTGAGCAACTCAGTTGAGTTTAAACGAGTATTTTTGCAACCTCTCCTTCAGAGAGGTCAACGGACCGAAGCCCTGAGCCAGGGAGGACCCAGCACTGCAGGGAGCAGCCCCGAGACACAGGACAGTCATCACTTGGCTTCAGGTGGCCAAGCTGCACTCTCTGGGCAGAGGGTCTGGAAATTCGGAGCTGTCTGTTCCCTGTCCACATACAGCTGGGCACAGCACTCAGATCAGCAGACAGAGAGCACACTGTCATTATGATAGGTCCAACAGAAACGGGAGCCAGAACCTGGGAGCCAAATTGCATTTCTCAAGCAAATCCAAACCCCAAGATCCACCTCCGCAACCTGCTCAGAAGGTAAAGTCATTCTGGGGCAAGAGGCCCTGTTAATTACGAAAACAGCTATGGACATTTCCAGGACAGACTTCAGGCAGCCAGCAAGGGTCAGACATGCTCCCACACAATTTAGAAGCGACAGCTTGCAAACATGGGCGAACAAGACCAGGTCCTCCTCCACAGGCTCCAGTGACTACAACCCTTTGGCCAAGCTCGTAGGTGCCACCAGGCACACCACCTCCTTCCACCACTGCAGCAAAGGAGCAGGCACAGTGCTTTGCTGGATCCCATCGTGCCCTCGTGAGGCCATGCTGATTGTCATCCCACAAGCAGCCAGGGAACAGGTCGGCCACCTCACACGAGCCCAGCCCCGCTCTGCTCATGCTCAAGGACCCTCTCGCTGGGTGCACGGACCTGGAGGGTCATGAAAGAGGTTGACAACGCTCTTCTCGGGTGTGTTGAAGAAGGCAGTGGCCATAGAGTTGTACTCTCCATCAGCACAGAAAAGCTGAGGGGGGAGAAAAGAGAGAGTTAGACATGGCAGATCTGGGCTGCCCTGCCCCATGGAAGGCTACCAGGCTCTGGGGGACTTGTGCCAGCCAGGAGGCAGCTCTGGGCAGCAAGCACACCAACGCCACCCTTGGGTCTCCACCTCTGCCTGCAGTGGAGGGCATTGACTGTGAAGTCCAGTGCCACAAAACCCAGGAGGGTCTCGTCTCCCTGCTCAGCCCTCAGCCTCTGGCCAGGCTCAGGGTGTCCCCCCACCCTACAGTTCTTCGGCACCTCCTACCTGCAGGGGATATGCCACCGAGCTCCCCTGGATGGGCTGGCAGTCTCTTGAGCAGTAAATCATGACGAAACCCACGGTCGCCGTCACTGCTGCCACCAGCATGGCCTCAACCACCTGGAGACAGGGCCGGTGGATGTACCTGCAAAGGGAGCAGGAGTGAGGGTGGCACCCAGGGGTGTGGGCAGGATCACCCACAGCCTGGCGTGGCACATCACATCGGGCATACAGACTGCCTCTGCTCCCTTCCCAGAGCCCTGCCAGGCCATTCTGTGCTCTGTCCTCTAGCAAAGCTGTCGTGGGGACCTGGCACAGGAGGCCAGTGGCAGGAGCAGCTTTGCCTGGCCAGCTCCAGCAGACCTGTCCACCTCCCCTGCATGGAGCCGGGCACAGCTCCCATGGACGGGTTGGCATGATCTGGCTAGGGGGAACAGTGCCGAGCCAAGCCCAGAAAGCTATGGCCCATAAATGCCCAAGAGGAGTGATGCCCTGGAAGCTGCCAACCCACGTCAATCACTTTAGTTACCCACGAGCTCTTACCTGATCCGGAACATCGTTAACCAGTAATTGAGGGCATTGAACAGGGCGCCGAGGATCCCGCCTGTGAATGTAAAAGAGGCAAAGCTCAGCATGCAGGTCCCGGGCTCTCCTACGGCTGCCCAGGACACAAGGAACCCACGAAGCTCAGGGAGACATCAACAACCCACCCAGGGTGATGCTGTCCCTGCAGAGACAGCCAGGTCCTGACACCAAGGGGAGCCCGGCACCAGTAGCAGGGTGGCCGGGGGCCAGCGTCACAGCACTGGCACTAGGCAGGTGAGGGACAAGCCAACTCCGCAGGGATAAGGGCAGCTCGTTTGAAAGCAAGGGGCTGCCCAGGACTGCGATGCACTGACCCCGTTCCACGACTTTGCAGTACATGGATTAAAGGGTCTCGCCTTTGCTACAAGGGTAAGGGTTGGGCCAGGATCCAGCTCTCGCCCCCATGTAAGCCCCATAAGCAGCCTCTGCTCCAGAGTTTAATAGATTTCCCACTCTCCCCAAGAAACTGGATCCCAAAGCTTTTTAGACCCAGACAGAGAACAGAGGAAATTATTCAGACTAATGAAATTGGAAGAGCAGCACTCTCTTACCAACCACTCCCATAAAGATGAAGATAGGAATTTCCTGGATCGTGTATCCCATTTTCTGCAAGCAAGAAAGAAACGGGTTACAGATCTCCTGGCCCATCTGCAGCCCCGCAGCCGGTCACTGTCTGCTGGGACAGCACCAGCCTGTGCTGGCAAGCAGCTCCCAGAGCTGCCCCAAAGTCTCCCCTTGACACGGTGCAACCCCCAGACCCAGCAGTGGCTGCAGAAAAGCCTTCTGCTGGGGTTGGTGGAGCTGGGACCTGGCCAGACCACACAGCCTGCTAGGGCAGAGCCTGCCTCAGCTGCTGGGTGATGTTTTAAGACAGACTGGTGGCCCCAAGCTCCTATGCACCGCTTCTAACCCCCGCAAACAGAGCCCCACACGGGGAATATCTGTCCATACCTCGGTATCAAACCTGCCGAAGTTGATGAGCCCAGGGCTGGAGAGATCCCAAGCGTTGCCGTGGTAAACACTCAGGACAGAGTTCAGAGTAAATGTAGAGATCATGGAGGCAAAGAACTGGAAAGAGATGCAGCCCAGAGTCACTGCCAGAGGCCTCCAGCCCCGCTCCCTCACCACATGCCCCCCACACTACCCCAAACTGGCCCCCTGGTACCCACGGTGTGGTGGGGACAAGAGGCCACGTTCCCTGTGGCAGCACTGGGCAGCTTACACCAACCAGGGACTCGCTCTTCTTTTTGCCTCTCCATCGCCCTGGGGCACAGCCCAAGGCGGCTCCCTTGGAAAGGAGCTGGCAGCAAGATGGAGCTCAGCCAGCTCCAAATTCAACCCCCGAGGACCAGGACACAGAGGGGAACCGGGATGCTGTTCCCTGGGATGCGCTACACACCGCTGCCTGGCTGGGGCAGGGATGGCAGGAGGCGTGGGGCTGCGGGGCATCGGGAAAAGGCAATGCCTCACGCCAGAGCCAGGAGCCCTTGATTTACTGCTCCTGCTTTCCAGTACTTACGATTCTCCACGTCAGGAACTGGTTCCAGAAGGAAGCCCCTTCCTCCAAGCTGAAAAGGACACCCCCTGCAAATGCAAGAGACAAACACCTTCACAAGTGGCACATGCCATGGACCCTTGGCTCACAGTACCAGCCGAGGCACCCCAAATTCATCCCAGCCCACCTGCCCCACACTGGCCCAGACCTCACAGACTCCAGTGAAGGGACAAGGAAGCCCACCCAGCCACCACTGATGTACTGACAGCAGTGAAGCCCCTCCACTGCCCTCCTCCATCCCAGGGAGGCAACATTTGGGATCCGAGACAGATAATCCCCCTCCTCTCTCCCCGAGACCTGCGTGGTGGGACAGGACAGCTCGGAGCGAGGTCAGGAACTTTGCAGGAGAGCTCCTGCAGTGCCCTAGGCAGATCCTGGCAGCTGCCTCCGTGCAAGTGGGAGCAACCTCCTGACAAGATCCACGTGCAGGCACCACTCAGCATCAGAGAGGCAACACACGCACCCACAGGGGCGCCAAATGCAGCCGAGACACCAGCAGCAGCTCCAGCCGAGACAAAGTCCCTCTTTTCTGTGTCTCTGCGGAAGTACTCAAAGATCTGAAACACCAAAGCGAAGGCAGGTTTAGGGCTGGCCACAGGCATGAGTTTAGGGGAGACACAGGGAACACAATGTATGACCCCGAGCCACCAGCGTAACCCAGAGGAACAGCCCTGTTTGGGCACAGGAGGAGGAGCTGCAGCACAGCCCCTCGGCCCCCAGCACCAACCTTGAAGTCTCGCTTTAAAGACGTGGATCTTCCCTGGGAGATCCCAGCAGCAATCACCGCTCCAGAGTGGATCATGGGTCCTTCCTACGGGCAGGAGAGCGGAGTCAGACCACAGAAGGAAGAACCCCAGGGACAGCGAGGGACGGTTGAACGCTCCTCACCAGGTCTCAGCCCTGAAGAAGCTGGAGGCCAGCGCTCAGGCACACAGTGCCTGTCTCGGCAGAGTTTGCTGTTTTCCCCCCTAAATCCTTGTTCTAATACGTGGCTCCTGTGGCCACCTCCTGTTCCCACCAGCACTGCCCTCCATCCAAGGGGACAGGGGCTTGCCTTGCCTGCCTTCGATCCCAACAAGCTAGCAAGGTCCCAGCAGGGCATCCAAGTGCCCCCATCTAACATTTGCAGGGACAACCACCTGTGGACGTAGGCTGCTGCTCTCCTCTCCGAGCCACACATGGGCTGGCTTGGTGGCACTGTGCGCCCCGGGGACTGGTGCCACACGCCCCACGGTGTCCCCAAGCCTGGCCACACTGCAGCCACCCTGGCCAGCAGATCAAGGTGTAAAACTGTGAAGTCACCACAGGGCCACCAGCACCCTGTTCCCAGCGCAGGGTTGGTGACAGGCTGTGGCACGTGTGCCAGCAGAGGGTACCAACACGCCAGGAGCATTCCGGAGAGTGGTTTGTGTACATCACCTTCCCAACAGCCAGGCCACCAACCACCGAGAGGATGACCCCACAGACTTTGATCACCAGGGTCTGCAAAACAGACATGACAGGCACAGCACATCACAAGGGTGACACGAGGGACACAACCATGGCAGCCACAGGGGACACAGACCCAGCTGGCTGCAGGGGCAGGAGCCAACAACCCCTAGGAACTTGTGACTCTCAAGCCCATCACCCCCCCATTGTGACAATGAAGTTGGCCAACTTTATTCCTGGCCAGAGCAAAAACGCCCCAAAGCTGCTCTTCCCAGCACCAGCTGCCAATCCCAGGGTGGGTTTCACTGCCCAGCACTGGGGGGAACAACTACGGAGCCCAGCAGTGCGGTGGGGAGGTCGTGCCAGCTCCCCCTCTGCCACAGTGCAGGCAGGGACCACCCCATGAGGACACAAGGTGCCCAGGCCAGCCTGGCAGAGGGTACCCCATCACAGGCAGAAGGCATGCATCCCACCACCTCCCCCTTCCTACCTTGAGGCGGACAACGTGCGGGATCTTCACACCGTTGAGATAGCATTTGATCTGGGGAATGCCGCTGCCGGCTGCGACAGGCTGCAGGGAGCAGGGAGAGCGTGAGTGGCTGCCCACATACAGGATGGGGACATGGTGGCCACTTTACCCCCATCCCTCAGCACAGGGCACACCACGCACACCCTCGGGGAGGCCCAGAGATGAGGCCAAAGCCTATCTACAGGCTCTGGAGGAGGGCTGGAGGGAGGCACCCACTACCCTTAAGGGCAAACATGCCAGGGAGAAGGAGTTGGCTGGGTTCTTGGTGGTCACCAGGGTGTCCCCACCATGTGCCACGGCGGGACGCCCAGTGCTGCAGAAGGCTCACACTTGGTGGCCAGGGAGAGCAAGGGCAAAGCCACGAGGAAGACACCACTGACTCAGAGCGGCCCCGTGGGGAGCCATCACCCCCTCCCAGCTGTAACTGGCCCCAGTCTCCAGCTTGTCCTCCTGAGCGTGACCCTGAGGCACCAGACCAGCCTGTTCTCTGCGGGTGCGCACGTACACCCAACATGGAGAGGTCAAGCCAGGGCCAAGGCTTCTGAGAGCTGCCCAAGGCTGGAGCACACCCTCTGCCCCAGGCTGCCAGCAAAGGGCAGCAGGTCCTGCCAGTCTGACACCCCAGGAGAAACTCGACAGCACAGCTGGAGCCAATGCCGAGGAACTGGGGCTACCAAGAGCCAATGTGGCAGAGATACATTTGCCATTATACAAATTTGCATGTTTTCTGGAGACATGATCCTGCTTCCCCTATGTAAAGGGCCCGGGAAGGAGGCAGGGGTGTATCGCACCCAGACCACTTCCAAACTCTTACCTCTATGAAAGCAACGATCACGGAGCCCACCATCACCACGCTGGCATTCAGGGTGGCCCAGAGTAACAGGGAGAAAGACAGGCCCCCTTTCTCCGTGAACTTGTCGATGTCTGGGGAGGCGGCTCAAGGAAAGGCCAGTATTGGTTGGGTACCATCCCTCCCACCGCAATAAAGCGTCGCTAAAACGCTTCTTGGGCCGTGGCAGCGCAGTAGATCCTGCGCACTTAGGGCAGCCAGGGCTTCTGCAAGGAGCCTCCTCCGTTATGGCAGCACCCGGCCACAGCTCAGCACCGCAGAGCAGCCGGGCACTCAGAAGCACCTTGGGCAGCAGGGTCTGTGCCACCAAACCCAGGCGAGGAAGCACTGCCCTCTCCCCCAGCACCCGTCTCGTGGCTACCAGGAGCAGAGATCCCAGACCTCCCCGCTGGCTGGTGGCCACAGCTCCATGGGAGGATACTGCCCTTCACCACCCGGTACTTCAGCCCAGCCAGGTTCTCCACCACGATGTCAATGAAGCAGGCAACAAGGCCGGTGAGGATGCCGATCATTGCACAGATAACCCAACGCTTGATCTCCACCGTCCGGAAAGCCTGAGGGACAGACAGCCATCAGACCCCACCGACACCCAGGCTGGCCCCCACCAGCATCACGGGGGAACTCCAACCCACCTGGCCACCTTCTCCAACACAGCCCTAAGCCTGGGCAGCTCTGCGGAGAGCTGCCCAGGGAAAACCAATGTGGGCTGACCCAGGATTGCAAAGCATGGCCACAACTTACATATTTTAAGCCAGTGCCCTTGCCCCTCTGCGGGACCACTGACAGCAGACATGCTTTTCCAGCTCACCTGCCTTCGTCAGACCCCTCCTGTTGGGCTTCTAGCTGCAGCACTGACTCCCAAAACCCCCAGGGCAGATGCTTCACGTGGCTCCAGAAGTCCCTCTGCTCAGCGACCTGCCCTGTGCCTCCCAGCAATGCTACCACACACACCCAGGCTAGCTCCCGTTCAAACCACCCTACGCTGGGTCCTCGCTCTTGAGGTTTTATGGCTTGTCACAAGCTGGTCAGTGTCCATAAACCCACCCCGGCTCAAGCGCTGCTTTGGGCATGACCTCCCCCGGCATGGAGAAACCCCCCAGCAGCGAGACTCACCGTGTGGTTTATCCTCCTCTCCTCCTCCAGGAACAGCTGGTTTTCGCTGTTGTCATAGTCCAAGCTCTAGTTTGGGAAAGGGAGATGCTGTTACCATCTTAGTGCAGGGGAAGAGATGCCTGTGCTGGGGAGGGCTGGCCTCAGATCCCCACACCCCTCTATCTTTTTCCTCCCTTGATCCCGCTCCTTCCCCGCTGAAAGCCCTCTAGCTGGGCAGCCACAAGCCCCATGTACCTCACCCACTGCATCCCAGGGGGCAGAGCCGAGAGAGGGAGATGGGTACTTACCTCGTACTTGAGCGACAGGAGCTTCTCATTGTGGGGGATCTCGTTGGGATGCTGCCGAGGGAGCTCCGTCTCCTGCGGGATGCGATGCCCAGGTTAGGAGGGCCAGGTCCAAGTCCAACCCTCCTCTCTGCCACATAACTGCTGGTTTAATTCTGGTTTTCACACTCGGGAGAGGCAGGGAGGACTGCAGAGACCCAAGCCCTAGTCCAAGCTGCCCGGCAGGCCAGGATCCGGGACGATTTTCCACCAGCTGGTGGATGTATGGGATTTACACCAGCTGGAACAGGCTGTCAGGCGTGCGCCCTCACCCACTGCCTCTCCACCCCTGTTTCCCCACAGGCAGATGGAAGGTTTGCCCAGCCGGGTACCGCGCTGCCATGTTCATCTGGCACTGCCTCTGAGTGCAGCTCCGTGCTCCAGCGGAGGGCAACCTTTCACCTCGGCAGGAAATTCCTTCAGCCAAAAGCAAGGAGCTATTTCAAGCAGGCCCACGTTTTTGGGCAGAAACCAAATTCTGTTTCCCAAACGCCTTTGACAATGCAAGCTGTTCCCAGCTCCAAATCAGGGCATTTACCGACGATACCGGAGGGCAGTGGCACCCTTCCCTGGCTCCACGTTACAGCTACGGCCAAAGCCAGCCCAGCCTTTCCTCTGAGGCACTGGATCAAGACATATTTCTTCCCATTTAAGAATTCCACAAGAAACATTCAGCAAAATGTCATCTTCCCGTTTGCTCTTCCTACAGCTCCAGAGCTGAGGCAGGAGCACCCGGGGAAGAAAAGCTTCTCAAGTGTGCATGAAAGGGGAATAACTTGAAACTTGAGAGTTTTTACAAGATGCCCCATCTGCCACTAACCCTGTGCCCAGGGCTGAGACACCTCCCCCCAGCTGCTGTCCCACTATACATCCCCTCCTCTTCCTTCGCACTGAGCTAGGCAGCAGGCAAGAGAAGCAGCTTGGAGCTCTCACGACATGAAAGAAATCCCTTCCCACGCCACTGGATCCTACATTTGCTCCCGCGGGAGGAAGGTTCCTGTGCCACCAGGCTGGTGCTGGCACTCAGAGAGGGGCAGGGGACGATGACATCCTCGGGCCAGCGCTGAGGCTAAGAGGAAGCAGCAACGGTCGAGGCAGAAGGGCGGCCAGCTACCCACACCACAAAGGTCACCCAGCCCAGGAGGAAGTGCTGGAGCCCGCATGGGACAAGTGGGATGTGAGGGGGGGGGATGACAAAAGCAGCCATTAGTGCTGTTAGTGGAAGAAGGGAAGTGGTCTCAGTGACGGTGGGCCCCTTTCTGTGCCACTCACCAGCTCACGGATGTCCTCGTTGAGGTCCACATTGCTCAGCTGCCCGATGCGCAGGAAGGAGGAAGGAGTGAGCTGAGGAGAGAAGGGAAAACAGGGTCAATTCCCCGATGCGCTGCAAACCTTGGCAGAAGGAAGGAACCGGCACACGTGTGCTCGCTCTCTGTGCCCCTCGCCGAGCTCTGCCTGCCTGCCAGAGCCCCCCAAACAGCAGCACCCACAGAGGACTGCTCTCGGAGTACCCACTGGGGAGGCAGGACCCACCACTCCAAAGCGAGCACGAGGCACTGGCAGTCTGCTGGGGGTTTGGGGAAGCTCCTCCAAACCTGTTAGCTGGCAAGAGCCAGCTTTCCCTGGGGAAGATGCCAGCCAGCAGCAGCTCATTCGGGACCGGCAGCCCCAAGAGATGACAAGAGTCACCAACAGCCTCCAGCCGAGGAGTGTGGCACAGCAGCCGTGCAGCCAGCAAAGCCGTGCCAAGCAGCACGTTCCACGCTCCCCTGGAGCTGAGGAGGGACAGACCCTCCAGAGAGAAAGCACCAACTCCGCAGTCACAAGCACACCAAGACATGCCGGGGCCACCCATCAGCTCACACACCCAGCCAGCAATAAGGGACAGCAGAGGGCACGTTTGGCTTGGCCATCTGCTCCACGGGAGCGGTTCCCAGCCAGGGAGACGAGCACATCGGCACGTTCATCTCCCTCCAAGCACCCGGGACCGGAGCAACCGGGCTGCCAGCCAGCACACACAACAGCAAGCGGGGCACGTTTCTCCCACACAGCCTCAGAGACACCGGCGCCTCTCCGAGCTGGCCCCGGCAGGATGCTGGGAAGGACCATTTGCATCTCCCTCTGGGGAGCAGGTTCTCCTTTCGCTAGCGACCACTCGGGCTTGTTACTGGCAGCGCAATTGCACAACATGGGACTTTTTGGTCTATTTAGGGCACCTCTCGTCTCCTGGACGATGCAGGCAAGGGCTCGGGCTGCAGCCGAGCCAGCCTCCAGCTGGGCAGTGCCACGAGGGGACCAAGCTGCCGTCACCCCTCCACCGTTGTGAAACACAGGGATGCACAAGGGCGTGAGCAGCGCTGTCATTAAGCACAGCCCAAACACACAGCTCAACGTTAAGATCCTCCCCTCCGGAGCCTCACCCCTCCGCAGCTGCCAGGCTAAAGGACTGGCAAATAAAAGAGGGATGGCAAGTGACAGCGGGGCCCTGGCACATCAGTCCTTCTCTGCCGGCACGCCGGCAGATCCCAGATTGAGCCCCTGCTGCTTTAATCCCCACCGATCCCTTCTGGAACGTGCAGGCCAGAGCGGCCGAGAGCCGTGCACGTCACTGCAGACAAAGAATATCCCTTTGTGTTTGCAGCCTGACCTATTTTCCCATTTCTCCGTCTGCTCCACGTTCTCATCCGCTCCCTGACCTGCAGGCGAGTTTTGCCACAGCTTCTCAAACCCTCTTCGGTGCTCTTTTGTCCCCAGAAGCCTGAGCCCAAAGGCGGGGCTGAGCACGAAGTGCTCCGTGCAGCAGTTTTCGGACACTGGTTTGGTGAGACCAGCCTGGGCTTTGGCTCTGGTCCACGATGGCTCCACAATCCTCATGGAAAGGATCCAGGTGGACCCTTTTCCCGGCAGTCAGAGCACACCACCGTGGGTTCCTACAAGCTGGACACACCCAAAGCTGTCACCTCCCCAGAGGGACGTGGATGGGAACTTGCACAGAGTCATGAGCTGGAGGCAGAAACTGCCCGTTTCAGTGCCCGCTGGTGCCCAGCTGCTCCAGTGACAAGCAGGGGTCCCAGCTACGTCCCTGCCATCCTGGGGTGGGGGAAAAGACATGGTCCTCACCCTGAAACCTGGGGAGAAACAAAGCTGAGACCTTACACGGGAACCCACCTTGGCTTCAGGAAGCACAAAGATTTAAGGCTTCCCTTAGATGCCGCACATCCAGGGCAAGGTCAAGGCAATGAGATGGAAACGGTCACTCATGCCACATCCCCTGCTCATGCCTGGGCTCAGACCTCAGGCACCAAGACCTCAGACAGGACCAACCCTTTGGGGAAATTCTGGTAGCCATCGGGGTCCGCAGAAAGACCAGATGTGGCTGAACTGGTGATGGCCCCCACCGCTCCCCTTCCCTATGGAGCAAGTGGCCAGGGCACGGCAGCTCTGCTCCCAAAGGATTAAGCGACAGCAGGACCCAAGCACAGACGAAGGGAAATGAGCTGCAGTTGAACCTGAACTTTGTTAGACAAGCAGCATATTTTTAATATGCCTTCCCCTCCCCCTAAGTCCTGGAATCCCTCTGGCATCTGGACTGGCCGAGCTGCTCTGCGAGCAGAGGGCTGGCTCCTGTCTTGCCCGGCACGGGGATCACATGCCAGGAGGACAGGAAAAAGCTACCTCCATCAGCACCCGAGTTTATAAGAGGGACAGGGGGGATCCAGGCAGCCAAAAGCCAAGACAGAAGGTTATTTGTGCACAGCTCAAAGGTTCACCGAGCACATGGACAGCGCTTACCCTCCTTCGGATGTTTTTCAAACTCAGGCCAAGGCAGCTGCTGATCCCGGGTACATATGATGGTGGTGTGACTGCAGTACAATTATCTCCACATAACAACAGGCACTGTTGCCAAAACCCAGAGGACACAGACGGGTTAACAGCTCTCCTGTCCCAGGAGAGGCTCTCAGGCCAGCTGAGCTTGCCTCCAACAGCGGCACATGAACAGCGACAGCACCCAGCCCTCGGCACTCACCCTGTTGGGGTGGTAAAGCTCATTCCTTACCCATTTTGAGCTCTGCAAAGAGATGTCTGGATCCCAGACCTGGACCAAAACTGCTTAACATCTTTGTCAGCCGGACAGTTGGCGTGCTGGCAGGCAGGGCTGCTCCTCAGAGGGACATCACCAGGCTGCAGGGAAGCCCCCAAAGCTCAACAGAGGCAAACACAAAGCCCCGCACTGGGGATGGACGTGCCCCAGGGGTTAGAAAGCAGCTTTGCTGAAAAAGTCTTGCAGCAAGCTGGTGGATGAGTTGAAGAGGAGTCAGTGGCACAAACCTGCAGTGGAGGTGGTCAACCACCCCCTGGGTGGTGCAAGACCACAGTCCAGAGGTCTGGGGAAGGGATCCCACACCTCCATCTGGCATCTGTGATCGCCCGCCTGGGACTTGGCATCCAGTTTGGGCTCCCCAGGACAAGAAAGGCACAGAGACACAGGATGGAGTCCTGCAAGACAGTCAGGGGCTGGAGCACATGGTAAGATATATGAGGAGAAACTAGTGCTTCTCAAGGATATCATCTTGCCATCTCCAGACACCTAACAAGAGGTTACAGAGAAGATGGAGCCAGACTTTCCTTGCAGCGTCTCGTTGATGGGACAAGAAGCAGCAAGGGAACTTCTGCTTAGAGACAAATGTTCACCCTGAGGGTGGCGACACACTGAACCTGGGGCCAGAGAGGGTACAGAGTCTTTGTCCTTGGAGATACCCAAATCTCCACTGGACATAGCCCTTGAGTGACCTGGTCTAAGGGATCTGCTCTCAGCAGGGGCTGGGCTAAAGACCTCCCGAGGAACCTTCCCTCTTCATCACACTGCCACCTACTCCAGCATTGCTCTGAGATGGCCGAGAGCAAATTCAGGATCAATCTCAACAAGAAAACAATCTGGAAGAACTCAACCACCACCTTCTACTCATGCCCCAAAAGGATCATCTCTGAGGTCTGGTGGCAGCAGCTGAATGCAGATACCAGCACCAGCTCGGAGCATTGCAGATCGGGGTGGGAGGCAGCAGCACTGCTGCCAGCGTCCCTGTTTGGCAAAGGTGACAAGAAGCCACGCTGCTATACGTGATGCCACAGCAGCGCTTTACCTCCAAGGAGAGCAGTCAAAGAGCAATCCCTGTTTGTGAACAGCAAAACGACTTCAGTCAAGGCTAAAACACCGCAGAACCAACCCGGGCTGTGTGCAGAGTGACCTAGCGGTGCCTCCCAAACGTTGCTCTGAAGAACCATAAATAGAGAGCGTCTGACTCTGCTCCACAGCCCATTTCCCCAGGGACGATACAGTGAGGCCATTCCCTGAAGGGCATCACCCACCCTCAGCGACCACTGCCTGGCATGAAGACACCCCCACCATACACTGCTCCTTATCACCGTCCTGCTGCTCACTAACGAACTGGAAGCACGTGGCTTTCGGCTATCAATGAGATAAAGCGCGGCGCAGACCACATCAGGAGCCCACAGCAGTATTGCAGAAGCAGCTGGAGGGAAGGAAGAGGATTCCCAGCCCCCCGAGCCCTCTTGGCCCCTCTGTGCTCTGCCGAGGAGCCCCCGGTACCTGTTCGGGTGGGAAGGACGGCTCCAGGCTGCAAGGCTGTGTCACCAGGTGACAGCATACATGGAAGATGAGCTGCGGGGCTGTTGAAATCCCCCTCCTCCAACACGCAAGCACGGCTGCGATAGGCTTCAAACCAAGGCAGCCATCATCCCCGAAACGCACCACACCAGGAGAGAACGAGGATCCTCACCTCCAGGCCCATAAAGGGGAAGAAAGCGTCCAGACTTTTCTTGTAGCGTCACCACTCGGCTACAATTTTGCTTCCAGCCTCCCGTCGCCACTCCAGGGCACGGCTGCTCCTTGCTCCTCACCTGCACGAGGCCAGGAGATCCCCTCGCTGTCCTGACCCACCTCCCTTCCTCCGGGCACCTTGTCCCACCTGTCCCCTCTGCAGAGGGGCAGCACGAGCTTAAAGCACCACTGCGATCCCCAACAGCCGGCAGAAGGGACCGGACTCACTAAAACCTGTCTGCTTGGAGAAGGTCCTGCCACCACCCAGAGGCAGTGGCTTTCCGGGGAGGCCAGCTCCAGGCTCCCAGTAGGAGGCAGGCGGGAACAGGCAGCCTCTCTGCCGGTACCCAGGGGACACGCAGACTGCAGCCCATCACCAGGAATCAGGGCTCACCCAGCAGACTTCTCTTTTTCTCCCTCCACCCCCCCGCCAAGATTTTCTGATTGCAGCAAGTGCAGCAGCCCTCTGGCATCGCCACCCGGCCACAAAGGCTGCATTTTACACCCCGATACTAGAAATTAAAGAAAACAAGACCAACAATGTCTAGAGAAACAGAATAAGCACACAGGCATTAAGAAGGACGAGCCACTCAGCAGCAGCAGCCTGGTCCGCATTTTGGTGGCTCCCTGCCCACACCCCCTGTTCCAAGCACCCCCCAAAGCACGAGCATTATACTAACCCCAAAGTCAAGGCATTTTAGCACACACACAGAGCATATCCTCAATGAGTAGCAAAGCAGAAGTGTTCTTTTTTGAAAAATGCCTAATGACAGACAGAAATTGGCTGCTCTTACTAAAATTGTCCAGCCGCTTTTCAGCGTTAGAAACAACACACACAACTCAAAAATGCGGGAATGGGGCAGCCCATGGCAGGCGTGATGCTCAGATGTACAGGCAGCCTCTCGCTTCTCGATATACTCGAGACACTAGAAAGTCCTGGTGAGAAGAGGAAGACTCTGGTGACTCCAGAGCAGTGCTCAGCTGGCCCCAAAACTAGAGGAGACCTTGGGCACATCCCTGTAGCATCTCCTCTATGGTCACAGCCCCATTTATCCAGCCCCTCCTCGCCTCCCGCCCACAAGCGCCCAATCTCAGTCTCTCACAGCAGTTAGCCAGAGAACTATAGACCTGTGTTTCCTTTTATCACTTTAAGATCATTTTCATTTCCATTAAACAAACATGTGAGAAAGGGAAGAAGCTCTGCTGGGGACTTTTTTATTGTATTACCATGACTGCAGTTTAAGTACCCTGCGAGCTAAGCAGCTCCACTCTCTTTTTGTTTCTCTGCCTGTTTTCTGTCCTGCCTTCACTTCTCAATCTATACGACTATATGACACCTAGGTAAATGGACTGCCTGAGGGAGAGAGGCGGCTGCCTGCCATCAGAAGACAACCCCAGTGCTACGGTGACAACCCAGCTGCCACTGCCATGTTCGTACCACTGCCAGGGGCACGTGTAGTCCAGAGCTCCAGCAAGGAACCCACTCTCCTCCTTTGCTAAGAAAAACACCATGTAGCACCTCATCACCACCCGGACCTGAGCTGTCCTGTGCTGTGAAGGGACACGGTGACAATGAATCAGATCGGCAGGGCCAGGTCTCCACCACCAACTGTCCCTGCTGTAGAGCGGCTCAGACATTTCTTCCGAGCCACCAGGAAAACTCTTTCCAAAAAAGCAGCCACGAGATCTGGCTAATCCCTATTTTAACACCCTTCAGACCTGCAGAACTCACCACGTGGTCTTTAAAGACCACCCGTGTTGTAAATACATGGGGTCCTGTGGCACCAGCTAGGAAGATTATTTTTATTTTCACAACAGAGCAGCTGCAATGGTGCAGGCGACTCCTTCCAGCCGCCGTGCCCCACGCTCGGCACTTCCAGCCTAATGAACCCTGTATTTCCCTCTAATTAGCCTGCTGTTCTGACTTGCCCAGGAGCAGGGCAGCACAGAATCACGCTCAGCGAGGCATCCGCGCAAACAGCTGCCAAAGGCTGGCACCGCTCCTCCCTGCCTAAGCTCAAGCCTCCCAACAAACTCTTCATAGGAAATTCGAGGACGTCACCTGGACCCAGCCCCTCTCCCACCTGGCGCTGGCACAGAAGTGTCCTGTGGACCCAGCTGGACATTCCACCCAGCCCTCACCCGGCCTGCCCGGCCACAGCTTCGCTCTCTGACAGGCGCTGAGTGCCTCAGCCAGAGCCACACCGTACTTCAGCTAACCACACCGCCTGTGGAGGAGAGACTGCTAGGCACGCTGCCCGAGTAACAGCCTCCGGGTACACTGGAGAGAAGTTTCTCTTCAGTTAATTACCCAGAGTTAATTTGCAGGAAGAAATCAGCCTGCCTGCGTTTGTAACACCGCCCACCCTGGGCTTGCTTTTTGCCAGCGCAGTTCTGTACGTACAGCACGATGTCCGCCACCACCCAGCGTTAGATGCTCTCGTGTTTGAGCCCGACCCATCGGTTTGGGCGGCAACGTGCCGGGCAACGGGCCCCCTCTCACAGAACGACACTTTCAGCTGAAACGAAGAGGGCAGCCCCAGCGGGCAGGAGCAGGGCCCCGCGCAGCACCAGGTCCTGCTGGCAGGGACCTTCTCGCTGCGCCCACGGCTGAGGAGTGGGCCGGAGCTGTGGCAGGGCCCTGGCAGCACACCAGCATCGCCGTGCACCAGCAGCGTGACGGAGGGAGCACGGAGGGAGCTGGGCGGTGAGTCAGTCCCCACGCTCAGTTTTTCCCCCCACGAGTGACTCGAGGGGGCCGTGCCCCCG
>NW_009647739.1:1390212-1390742 GCF_000708025.1 Charadrius vociferus
GGGGTCACTCCGGCTGCCTGTGCCGAGCAGCACCCGCCCGGCCGTACGTGGCACTGAGCGTTACAGGGAAGAGCGAGACCAGAAATAAATTAGTTTCCCCTCAGCCCAGAGCATTTTAATGGGAAGGACGGGGCTGTACATCCTCGGGGGGGCAGGAGCTGATGGCCTCCCGCCTTTGGGACAGGCCCCGGGGCTGGGTCCCACCTCTGCCATGCTGGCTGTCGAAACCCCTTTTTCTTTTCCCCACCTCCAGTGGTCCCAGTCCTGAGACATCCCCTCTGCCTGCTGTCCCTTCACTGCAGGAGGATGCGGCTCATGCCAGCCAGGCACCACGAGCCAGCCCGGACCACCGGCAGACGGCAGCGTTTTTACTGCCGGGCTCATCGCAGGCAGTGCTGGAGGCAGGGGCACGCCACCCTCCGCACCCCGCCCTGCAGGGAGGCATCGGCCAGTGTGAGAAGGGGGCCACGGGGCAGCCCCACACCGGTTGCCATGCTGGCCACCTCCCCGGGCAGGAGAGCCCGGCCCCC
>NW_009647739.1:1390851-1391241 GCF_000708025.1 Charadrius vociferus
CTGCTGGAAGCCGGAGCCAGCGGCCAGCAGCCGCCTGTCCACATAGAAGCGGTACTGGCCCTGGCCAGAAGACCAGGTGAGGCAGAGGTGGTGCCACTTGCCATCCAGGAGCGGCATCACCGGAAGCTCCCGAAATTCCCCATTCCCGATGATGAAGCGCACAGAGCCAGAGAGGTCCCCAGCATGGCCACGCACAGCCAGCACGCTGCTGCCATCCTCGGTGGTGTAGGAGAGGAGGGTGCCGAGGCGGGAGGCTGGGGTGGCCAGCCAGGCACAGAGTGACAGCGCCTGCAGCCCCTGGCGTGGCCCCGGCCCCAGCCTGGCCACGTGCTTGATGGAGGCGTTGGGGAAGAGCAGGATGGTGCCGGAGCGGCAGGGCGGGGGGGGGGG
>NW_009647739.1:1393081-1398588 GCF_000708025.1 Charadrius vociferus
CAGAGTGCTCCATGTCCTCCCTCAGTGGATAAGGGTGTCCCCCGTGTCCCCTCGCCGTGGGTCAGGGTGTCCCCACGCCTTCCTTCAGTGGGTCAGGGCTGCCCACCCTGTCCCCCGTCATGGGTCGGAGTGTCCCCATGTCCTCCGTCATTGCGTCGGGGTGCCGCTGTGTCCCCCCACCATGGACCAGGTGTCCCCATGTCCTCCCTCAGTGCGTCGGGGTGTCCCCTGTGTCCCTCCACCATGGGCCGAGGTGACCCCATGTCCTCCCTCAGTGGGTCAGGGTGTCCCCGTGTCCCCACCCTGTCTGTGCAGAGCAGTTTTGGGGATCACACGCCACACCTGTGGGGGCTGTGCCCTGCCCGGCCCCACCTGCTTCTGTCCCCCCAGGCGTGCTGCCCCTCTGCCACCGGCCGCCGGCGTGGGGCAGAGCCGCCCGGCAGCCCCCCGGCCTCCCGCTCGCCACGTGTCGTGCCTTCAGCAAAAACAAGATCCTGGTGGAGATGGACGAGAGGTCAGGAACGGGAGGGGGTGCTGTCACCCGCACCCGCAGGGTGCTGTGGGGTGCAGGCAGTGGGGTCTCTCCCATGCCTGTCCCGCAGCACATGGGCATGGAAAGCCACCAAAGCCACAGATGTTCCAACTTCAGCTGCTTAGGAACCTTGGAGAGAAGCGTTTCGGGATGGGAGTCTCACTGGTCGTGGGCACTTCAGGTGGCTGGGTGCTGCTTGGGTGCCACAGGCAAACCCTTAGCTGTCACCGTGGGCAGACCTTGTGCCCTCTCCCCTGCCCATGCGTGGTACCCTCTGCAGGGTCCCTGCTTTGGGGACCTGGTAGAGTGGCAGGCGCTCCTCCAGGGAGCAGCTGTTGGGGATATCTGTGTCCTGGCTGCCAGGAATAGCTGTCATGGGGCCACATCCCCACACGGAACAAAGGATGCCTCTTCTTGAGGCTTCCCAGGGCCTGCCTTTGGCTGCCGGGCCCCAGACTGCGTCCTCGTGCTGTCCCCAGCCTGGCCATGGCTGCAGCACCCAGACTAAGCACTCGGTGAGGAGCCTTTGGGGTAGGATAGTGCCATTTGGGAGTGGACAGGGGCTCAGAGCCCTTCCCACGGTGGTGGCAGTGCTGCTGGCAGGCTCAGCAAGGTGTGTGGTCCCCTGGGCACCGGACGTTTGCTGTGGTAGAAGCTGGAGACTTGACCTTATCCAGTCAGCCTGGAGAGAAGGGAGCTGCCGGGCAGGGAGACCCCAAAGGTGGCTGATCTCTGGGGACACGCGATGCGGCCACCGCACACCTGCGGGTTCATAGTCCAGATTCACCGCTGGCTGAGTGAGCTGTGGCTTGCAGGCAGGTGTGGGCAAAGGCAGGGCCCTGTCGTGGCCCCGCAGCTCTGGGGGTTTTTTGAAGAGCCAGGAGTGGAAAGACATGATCTGGGGCGAGCGGGGAAACAGGGAGGCGGGTGAAGCTCCCTTGGGCAAGGCAGCACATGCCGCTGTGGTGGGGAGTGCTGATGTCTCTGTGTTTACCACGGCACAGGCGTCGCCACGATGAAGTTCAAGAGCCCCCCGGTCAACAGCCTCAGCCTGGACTTCCTCACCGAGTTTTCCATAGGTTTGGAGAAGCTGGAGAACAACCGGGCCTGCCGGGGCGTGATCTTGACATCCGTATGTGTTGTCCTGAGCTCGGGGTGCGAGTCGCGGGGCAATATGGTGGGCACGGGTGCCGTTCCCTTGCTCGTGTTTGGTCTCTTGGCTCCCTGGTCACTGGCACAGGAGGGCCAGGAGGCAGCTTTGATCGGCTCCGGAAGAAGTGATTCTTGGAAGGGCTGTGCTCTTTCTTCCCTGCCCTCTTCTAGTGGAAGGATAGCAACTGAGTTGTTATTTGTCATTAAAATCAAAGCTGCTTATCTGCAAACTTGACACATCCCTTGAGAGCTCTTGAGCTGCCCAGAGGGAGCTGCGAGGGGAAGCCATTGTTTATTTTCAGGCGTGATGTGGGTACAAGATGATGCCTCGGAATGGGACAGGGCAGGTTTTGGGCTGCGTGGCTGATGTACCTGCACAGGGACCCTGATAATGAAAAATTGTGCTGCAAGCAGAGAGTCCCAGCCCTGCAGGCCACGGTGGTGGGATGATCCAGGCTGCGGGAGCACTGGGGAGGTCATTTCAGTACCCTGAAAGACCCTGCTTTACGTCATATTTAATTATCGCATTCCCTTTCCTCAGGCTGCCATGCCGAGTGCGTTAGAGGGCTAAAGGGTCATCCCTGAGCAGTGACTCCCAGTGACGTTTGTATTTTCCCGATTCCAGGCCGTCCCCAAAATCTTCTCATCTGGCCTGGACATCACCGAGATGTGCGGGAAGAGCACGGAGCACTACGCCGAGTTCTGGAGAGCCGTGCAGGAGATGTGGCTCCGGCTGTACGGTTCCAACATGGTGACAGTCGCTGCTGTCAATGTACGTCCTTTAGATCCATCTTCCTTGTCGCCCAGTGCGATCTGTCACTTGTCGTGGCTTGTTTGCAGCGCGTGGGCAGGGACAGCCAAAAAAATCAGGCTTGTCAGTACCGAAACAAGTACAGGGATGTATTTGTTGGGATGTCTGGGCAAAGTACGTGTCTGTCAGTTGGGTGCGTTGGGGTGTGGGGAGGTATGGAAGTGTGGGATGTTGCCGGGTCCGTGTAAGCTGCAGGCACTGCTGGGGTATAGCAGCATTTCGGCTGCGGTGGAGAGCTTGCACGGCACTCCTGTCCTGCTGATGGGGGCTGAGGCGCCCATTGTGCAGCGAAAGCCATACCCTGCCCCAAGAACTTGGCTGAGAGCCTGTCCTCTAGGCTGGAGGACCAGGAGGAGTGCTGTAGGCCAGTGGTAAAGTCCAGAGGGGCATCGATGGCAGGCGAGTGTCGGAGAAGCCAAGCGGTTGGTGTAGGAGGAGTCCGAAGGACGCCTGTCACGTCCCCACCAGCTGCTTTCTCACTGATGAGACTCGTAGGAGTTGCCCAGGGTCACTTGCTTGGCCGTTGCACTGCTTGGCAGAGGGGAGGAGATGGAACGCAGTCGGGCAGTGCCGCAGGTGCTTGTCCTTGGCACTCCGGGCAGCGATGCTTCAGACCCTGGGCAGTGCTGCTTGTCGTGAGCTCTTTTATCACCAGATTTTCTCTTCCAGCTGTGGTTCTTGGCCAGCAGGGGAGTGCTGTCTGAATCTCGGTGTCCGTAGATGGGTTGTTACCTGCTTGGTGTCTTGTTTTCACTTTCAGTGCAGTGCCGCTTCGGCAGCTCAGGTCTCTGTGTCTGTCCGTAGACGGTCTTTGAAGGCAGCTGGGTCTCTGAGCGGCTTCCCGCAGGCGTCCTCTGCAGGGCTAAGCAAGCACCGAGTCGTGGCAAAGGTGGTCGCAAATGGAAGTTTTATAGATGGAAGGTGTTAGAAAGCCCCTGGCCAGAACTGTCTCTGTGGCATTTAGGGTTGCAAACTCAAGTAGGGTTAAAAACTCCTGTAGGGTTACAAGGAAATGCTGTAGCAAATCTCCACTGCAGCGTTTGCAACCCGAGTAACACGGATCAATTAACTAGATTTCCAGGCTGGAAAATGCAAGACACAAAGAGCATTGAAAATGGAAAGAATAAACGCTGGTAAAACTGTCAGAAATCTTCTTTAGGGCTGTTTTGAGTTGGGTGATCGGAGACTTGGGGGACATCTGCTCTGTCCCCCTGTGCCTTCCTTGCTCCGGAGGACACAGCGGGGCGGGGGGCGCAGGGTGGTTTGTAACCGTGACTTAGACTCACTCCTTTTTTCTCTTTGCCAGGGGTCCAGCCCGGCGGGAGGCTGTCTCATTGCCTTGTCCTGTGACTACAGGATCATGGTGGAGAACCCCAAATTCAGCATCGGCCTGAACGAAGCCCAGCTGGGCATTGTGGCTCCCTTCTGGTAGGCCAGTGCCTCCCACTTCTAGTGTCACATGTAGGTCTCTAAAAAGAATTCATCTTCGAGGAGTTTATCAATCAGTTTAAGTGGCCGCTGAGATGTAGCTTTATGTGTCAGTGATCAGGTTGTTGCATCTGCGGGAGACGGCGCCTCATTTCTCTGTCCTACCCTGCAGGTATCTGAAAGGCTTTCAGGCTGCACAATGTCCTCACGTCCTTCACCAACGAGGACCTCAGTTCTGACTCTGCATTCAACTCCCAAACTAGTGCTGGGAGATCTCCCTGGTCAGGCTCAGTCTGGGAAAAATCTTTTCTCTGGATACACACTGTGTACCTGCAAAATCCCAGTGCTGTGGAGATCCCTGAAAACATAGGGACACTAGAATACTAAGACGCAGGCCCTTGGTTGCCCTAAGAAGGTGCGAATGCGCTGTTGGAAAGGAGATTTCACATCACAGCAAGCGGACCCGGCTGGGACGCGGTGCACTGAGGGTGAATAGAGCAGCTCTCCTGGAGAGGAGGGGGAACTCTGTTGGGGTGGTACCAAAACTGGCTCCGCTCCCCTGACTTCGCACAGCGTGGCTGAGCCCGGAGCTGCTGTTTAGAGACCCGTGCCTGGGGAGTGGGACCAAGCATGCTTCGATGTCTGGGTGCAGCTGCTGCTGGGTGTTTCTTTCCCTGACCGTGGCTTTTCCTCTCATCTCTTATAGGTTTAAGGACACATTTGTGAACGTTGTAGGACACCGAGTTGCTGAACGCTCCCTCCAGCTGGGCTCCCTCCACCCCGCACCTGAGGCCCACAGGTTTGGCGTTGTGGACGAGCTGGTGCCCGAGGAGAAGCTCCAGGAGAAGGCTGCGGCTGTTATGGCGCAGTGGTTGGCCCTTCCCGGTAAGGGTGGCACCTCCAGCAGAGGGACAGGGGATCTGATCTGGGTAGGATGGACCGGTACTGGGGCTGGTACCTGGGAGCTACATAAGAGTTTCCATTTAAAGGGAAGGTGTGGATGGCTGGGAGATAGGAAAGCTCAGCACAGCAGTCCAGGCAGCCTCGGGCTAGCAGAGATGGGCTTGCCAGTGGCCCCATGTGGGAGGATACTGCGCTGGGTGTGCAGGGCATGTGGCTCCATCTCGGCTTGCCCTACCAGCCCTGCTGAGTCAATCCAGAGGTGCCTGAGCTCCAGAGACAAGCTGAATATGCGTCTGTTGGTGGAGGTGTTACTCCAGGAAAGCTGCCATGGAGTTGAGGGAACAGGCTGGGCAAGAGTGCCTGGGTGGCTACCAGTCTGCCTTTGTGGTCTGGATCAACTCTCAGCACTCTGCTGAGCTGGGGATGGCGATGGAGATGGGGGCGTGAGGACAGACGGCAAGCGCAGACACCACCTGCGTGTTTGGGCTGCTCCGTTAGTGGCAGCACGTGGTTCCTGAGCTGAGAGAGGGCTCTCTGCCAGCCAGGGCTACACCTGAGCTATCCCATCCCGTGCCACCTCCTGAGTGCTGCAGGGAGGTGACACTGCTTATCACCCTTCGGCTGCTCTTTCTGTAGAAATCTGAATGAAACTGGGCAGAAATGGGCAGGTCCCAGGACTGT
>NW_009647739.1:1398618-1401138 GCF_000708025.1 Charadrius vociferus
CGTCCCTAAACAGCTCTCTCTGCTGCTCTCCTGGTTTTAGGGTGACACCTCAGTCCCCAAGAGTGGGGAGTACATCTCAGCTGTGCTCTCTCCTGACTTCCAGGAGGCACCATGCAGATCCTCCCCCAGAGCCCTAAATCAGAGCCAGGGGGAGTCTCTCCGGGTGAAGGTGTCTGTAGCACGCAGGTGCTGGAGCGATTCGGGGTTCCCAGTGCATGGAGGAGGGGGGGGGTGTTGTTCATCATTTCACTGTCACGGTTAGGACACACTGAGAGCACGTATGCAACATCTGTGCAACAGATGTGCTGCCGCATCACTGCGCGTGGCTCTGTGTGTGTGCGTGTGTGAGCAGATGTGTGCTCGAGGCTTCGGTCAGCTCCAGCAGGCAGTGCTGCTCCGGCAGCATCCGTGTGTTCGTGCGGAATGGCACAGGCCCAGAGCCTGCCGTTGGGGTGAGCTGGAGGGGACAGTGCCGCTGGCTTTTGTACGGCATATTTGGCACGAGCAGACCGTCTTGGCAGAGGTGGAAGGGGCTGGGGTGAGGGAGCTTAGAGCCAGAGCCATTTCAAATAGCAAAGAGTTTTGTTCGGTTACTGCTGTCCTGAGTCTGGTGGTGTGTATTGGGGTGGGGGCTGAGCTCTGGAGGGCGCAAAAAGAAGGAGGATCACAACTTTTTGTCACCTGTCCCAGTAGATCAGTTGTTTCCCCACTGAGCAGTACAGATCATAATTTATTGTATGAGAATATATCCAATTCAGCTTCCAGCTGGTGGGTTTTTTTTACACCTTTCCCTGCTGGTTTAAAGAGCCCTTTGGTGTGTGGTCCCTCCTCTTCAGAGGCACCGGCACCACTGTGGCAGTGGCTGAGAGCTGGTCAGGGCTGAGGACCATGCGCGTTCCCCATCCTTGCTCTCCTTTCCGCAGACCATGCTCGTCAGCTCACCAAGTCCATGATGAGGAAGGCGGTGTTGGACCGCCTGGTAGCTCACCGGGAGGAAGACATTCAGAACTTCATCAGCTTCATCTCTAAAGAGTCCATCCAGAAGTCACTTCGCATGTATATGGAGATGCTGAAGAAGAAGAAGAGCTGAGGAGCCTGTCAGCCGGGGTCCGGTCCCAGGAGCTTGAGTGACCCTTTGAAACGCTGCAGTAGCTGTAGACTTTCACAGTGAAGCCATCTACAGCGTCAGCAGTTGGTGATGTGCTGCCTGCTCCCGTGGCCGCCCCAACCGCCCCTTCCCCTTAGTCCCCATAGAGTGCCTGACACCACTGCTGCCTTTCCTGAGAGCAGGGTGAGCTGCCTGCTCGGCTCCCCCGAGGAACGGGCAGGGAGAGGGTCATGGCACCACCGTGGGTGCCCAACGGTCCTGTGATATCCTCCTTCCTGTCCAACAGGTAATTGTGAAATGAGATTTGTCAATAAAATCTTCGATGAGGTAGGAGATGGGTGCTTCATTCTGTCTGCAGTTACCGCTTCCGGGCTGGTGGCCTGTCCGTGGGCTCTGGTTCGTGGTGGGCTGGGGGGGCTCTGCCCTGAGCCGGGGGGGCTGGGGGGGTCAGGGCACGGCCGGCTGCGGCCCTTCTCCAGACCAGGACCCGAAGCAGCCCGCGCATGGGGCTGATGGATGGGGCTGCAGGGAGAGCCTTCATGGAGGTTGGTGGTGGGAGCTGGAGCTGGATCGTGGTCTGTGGCCGCAGGAGGAGCTCAAGCCGTCAGCTTCACCTCCACCGGGTAGTGGTCGCTGACTGCCAGGGCCTGGAGGAGGGTGAGAGGTAGAGAGGTGTAACACAGGGGTTCAGCGAGCCCCTCGCCCCTCGCCGGGGCGGCAAAGCGGCTGTGATTGCCCTGCCAGAACCTTCTGCCTGCTGGAGGCACACTTGATGCCCCCAACCCCGAGACACTCAACACACAAGGCTCTAGTTTTGGCACCTCTCGTGGAGAGATGCCCAGACGTGGCCTGGGGCGGGTGCTGGCAGGGGCACGTCTGCCTTGCGAGACCCCTGTGTCTCGTTTGGGCACTCTGTGCCGGCTATGGGTGGTGGCAGATGGGCTCGTATCGCCCCACGCCCTGCAGTCCTGCCTGCTCAGGCCAGAGCCAGTTCGGGCTTCTCCTGGAGCTGCTTCAACTCCATTTTTGAGCTGATACTTAAACGCGGCAGCTACGTGGCTGCACCGGGCTGCCTGATCCCCAAGAGGTGTTGGCAGCCCCGCAACCAGGGCAGCTCAGCGTTGGTGCCTGTTTGAGCCCCAAATTTGTGACCCCAGCTCACCTCCTCCTGCTCCAGCTGGAAAGCACGCTGGAAATTGTAGATGGCAGCTGAATTTGGCACGATGCTTCTCTTCAGCTTGGCTCCGCACACCACGATCCTGCCAGGGAGACGCGGGCGGTGGGTCTCGCTCCCGCCCCTGCTCTTGGCCACTGATGGTGTGGGACGGGCAGGGGGGCACCGGCGGTGCTGGGGAGGGGGACGGCAGTGCTGCAGCGGCACTCCCCTGTCATAGGCGCAGTCCGACTTCCCC
>NW_009647739.1:1401199-1402082 GCF_000708025.1 Charadrius vociferus
GGGGCTCGGGGCGGTGGGGGAATGGGGCTGCCCCCGACACCAGCCATCCCGTGGGGGCCAGACCCCGCTTCAGGTCAGCCCTGAGTGCCGGGACATCCCCTGGGGCAGGGGACGGGGCAGGACCAAGGTCCCCATCCCACCACCTTCGCACCAGCCACACTCGCCTCGGAGCAGGGACCCAGCGTGGGCTGAATGGTCCCTGAGGCTCAATGCCCACCCCTCGGTGCTACCCCTGGTGCCACTCACATCAGTCCCCCACTTGCTGACGATGGCCAGGTAGACATCGTAGAGCGCATCAATCTCGGCGACAGCATCGTGCGGGGCAGAATGCAGCGGCACCAGCACAAACTCCTCCACCTCTGCCAGGGAAGAGGGATATCAGCCCTGCAGTCAACTTGTGTCACCACCCAGGGCCAACCATCCCCCTGCTTACTGGTGTGGGGCACTGAGATCTTCAGGATGAACGGCTCCCGGCTGAAGACATCCTGGGGATCCTCATATTGGTAGGTGTCCACCACGGACACGGTGTCTGTCCTGTGGGACCAAAGGGGACAGTGTCCCTGGGACTTGGCACAGCCCCTGCGCCCCCTCCATGGCATCAGTGTCCCTGTGGTGCCGTGGGACAGGCGGCAGCACACCCAGCCCTGTTACCTGTAGATGAAGAGGTACATCTCCTTGTAGTTGTCCCGTCCCAGGGGACCGCTGATCTCGTAGTCGTATGTGGACGTGGACACACTGCGGAGACGCAAAGGCAGAATGGTGACATGGCTGGCACCATCCTGGGCTGTCCCTGGCATGGCCAGGGGTCGGCTGGCCATGGGGTGGGCACCAGCCAGTCCAGCTCTGCTGTCCCCATGGGCCACCGTGCCCAGGCCATGGCATG
>NW_009647739.1:1402108-1403867 GCF_000708025.1 Charadrius vociferus
TGGTGTGACATGGGGGGTGTGGCCCCCGAGCCCCCCCGCTGTCCCCACCACCCCACCGTGGCTCCTTGGGCACAGCCAGCCGCAGGCAGGACGCAGGGCGGCTCCTGCCACCCCTTTCTCTGCAGGGACGCTCCCCACCTTCATTTGCAACAAAGCTAAATTAGGTTAATGAGCAGCCCGGGGCCCCATGGAGCCTGGCGTCACCCTCCCTGCTCCAGCTGCTTTGTGGCCGTGCTGGAGGGGACACCGAAGGGGTGAGGACACAGGCTGGGCGTACTCGGTCGGGAGCACTCGCCACCTTTCAACAAGGCAGCAGCAGCGGCCGCCTGGCCCCAGTGCTGCACTTTTCTCTTATTCCAAAAAAACCCACTCTGCTGATGGACTTTTTTTTTTCTTTTTGCTTTCTATCACTCCAGCAGCTTGGCTTTCCCTGCCTAATGCCGGTGTCTCCGCCCGCGCGCTCTCGGCGCCGGCCCCGCTCGTACCTGTTGAGCTGCTCCATGAGCTCAGTGACCGCGCTGAGGTCGGAGTCGCGCACCTCCTGCACCAGCACCACGTCGTAGCGGCGCAGGATCTGTGGGGCCAAGAGGGACGGTGATGGCGAGGGGGAGCCTGGTGCCGGCTCAGGGCCACCCTCTCCTCTCCTACCCGTCTCCCAGACAGGCACCCTGATGTGGTGATGGGTGCAGCACCATGAGGACCTGCATGTCCCTTGGCACTGGACAGACATCCCCACAGAGGGCTCAGAGGAACCGTGGGGTGTGCCTGACACCCCACTAAGCCTTCATCCACCCAGGGCATCCCCGCAGCAGGATGCCATCCCATCCATAGCCACATCCCCACGTGTCTCTGGCACAAGAGCCATATTTTGGGACCACCCCAGCACACAGCCCAGCTGCACTCACATTGACAATGATGCCCGCCACTCTCTCGTTGGACATCTTGGTATCACCAAACGCCTGGATGTTGAAGGCACCGACACGCAGCGTGGCGGTGGCTGGGCACAGGAGAGTGGTGGTCAGCAGGGACAGTGCCAGCGCCATGGTCCCCATCCTGCCAGGAGGGATGCTGAGCCACAGGGATGCAGCAATGGGAGTCGAACTTGGAAAACTGCTTTGGATTTGGGGACAGAGCAAAAAAAATATCCGTGTCAGTCCTCCTTCGTAAGTCCCGGTGTGCAACAGTGTGCCATGGTGGGCACCGCCTGCAGCAGGTCGTGGAGCTGAGATGGGCTGTCTGCCAGCTTGCTGATCCCAGGGGAAGCTAAATCCCATCCTGCCGTGGTGAACCCGCCTGGCATCGCATCTGCCAGCCCCCGGCATCGCCCAGCTCCGCTCCCCACCGGGATGTCTCCATCACCCACCACCCCCAGCTGCCACCACTGGCACCCTGGGCTACTCCACGTCCTTAAACTTGATCGCAGACCCCACTGTTGGGGCAAGAGAGCAACTCCTCATCCCAGTTCATCCCAGCTCATCCAGTCCCTCCCGATTCATGGTGCTGAGCCCGGATCCGTCCTTACCTTGCCAAGTGCGCAGCACCTCTGCCTTCCCAGCAGCCGGACGGGTGGCTTTATTCCCGGCGGAGGTTCCGGCAAAGCAGGATGAGTCGGACACCCCCGTGGGGGTTTTGGCACGGCTTTGGGCTCCTTCCTACATTGGGAAACCAAAACCCAACGGGGTGGCAGGGTGGGGCCAGCATAGCCGCCCCTGTGCCGACGCGGCGAAGGATGGCCAGGGAGGCACGGCGATGCTGGGGC
>NW_009647739.1:1404263-1410472 GCF_000708025.1 Charadrius vociferus
GGGGATGCCGATGGTGGGGCAGGTGAGGCGGCGACGGCTGCTCGTGCTGGGGCTTGCCGGGCTATCATGTGCACTGCCGGGTTTTGCATCCTCACACCCAGTCACGGGATGAGTCCAGTGTCCCCCGGCACTATGCAAGCACCGAAACCCCCCTGGGAGGCAGCAAACGCCTCCGGGAGCTGACTCACATCCTCTGCCTCCCCCCACCCTCACCGTCAGTGCCCCGTCAGCCGCCCTGCAGCCAGGCGGGCTCCAGCAGGATGCAGCCCCTGCATGAAGAGCATCTTGCAACCTGACAAGGTGGCCGAACCCTGCCCGGAGCCTCCCAAACCCTTCCCAGTGTCCCTGTTTTTGGTGCCGGCAGCTCAAAGGGGAGCAGCGCTTGCCACCCTGCGAGTCCGGGGCTCTCGATGGCAGGAGACCTCCCTGGCTCCAGCCCCGCTGGGGCTGCCCCTGGCAGGGGGACGGGGGGCTCGGGTGCTGGGAGCTGCTGGGGGGGGCTGAAGGGGCCTTCCCTCCAGAGCTGCAAGGGCTGGAAAAGGCTCATTTTTTAATGGAAGCAGAGAGCATCCCACTCCCACAAGACCCCAAAGAGCGCATCCTCGCAGAGTCGGTGGGCAGCTCGGCTGGCACTGGTGGTGCACGGGCTCCCACGAGGGATGCAGATGCGTGCTGTGGCATCCTGGTAGCCACCAGTGCAGGGACAAGCTCAGCGGGCTTTCAGGGTCACCTCCACCGGGAAATGGTCGCTGACGGCCAAAGCCTGAGTGTGGGGTGGAAAACAGAGAGGTGGCTGAGCTTGTCTGGACCCACCACCACTCTCGTGGCCAGCTGGGACCCAAATGCTCCACTCCAACCTCCAAATTTAAACCAGACCCCAAAACGCTCAGGCTGGGGGTTTGCATCAACTCAGGGTCAGGCCACCCTCGGGTGCACCCTGGGCAGCAGGGAGCCCAGCCGTGCTCCTGGGAGGTGTGGTGGGTTGGATCCCCGTGCCGGTGGCCTCATGTGCCCCAGCCCCTCACTCACATCCTTCATCTGGAGGTGGAAAGTCTTCTTGAAGTTGTTGACGGTGGCAGAGCCAGGCTCGATGTCTTGGCGCAGCGCGATGCCGCAGGCGACGATGCTGCCAGAGTGTCATGGGGGATGTTAGTGCCCACCAGTCTCCCCCGCAGCAGCCCCCGCGCCACTGCCGTGGCACCCACCGGTCATAGGCACAGTCGGTGTCGGCGACGGTGGTGTCGGCACTGTCGGGAATGAGCCACTCGCAGGCGTCGAGGGAGCGCAGGCGGACGGACGGCCACTGGCTGCTGGTCACATAGGAGCAGTCGGCGTTGAAGTCGCCCAGGAAGAGGATGTTCTGTGGGGCAGCATGCTGTGTCACTGCCCACAGACCTTACAGGGCAGCAAGGGCTCCCTAAAATCTTACCAGACCCACCTTGGGTCTCTTCAGCATGGGAGGACAAGCCCCCAGTAACGGCAGTGGAGCCACCCAGCAGCTCCCTGTATAGACATTGCCAGGGTGGCACCCACTCCAATGGGTACAAGAGGTCTCCCATGGGACACATCCATCCCAGGATGGCTGCTGGGATGTGTGATGGCTGTACCCCAGCCCGCCCGGCTGCCCCAGGGAGGAGCCAAGCTCCCCGCTGCCGCTTACGTTAGTCGCCCACTTGTTGACAACATCAGTGTAGACATCGTAGAGTGCGTCGATCTCTTCCGCTGCACTGCTGGGCTCAGCATGCAGGGGCACCATCACGAACTCCTCCACCTCTGCCAGACAGACAGCCATCAGCCCCCAGCTCGGGTGCAGCACCCGGGAAGGGAGCACGAACCCTGAGGGACGACCCCGGGCCAAGTCGCAGCTAACGGCTGGGAAAAGCTGCCCAAGGGAAGGGGTGCATTGGCTTTTTGTGGTCTGCCTGTCCTCCAGGCCAGGGCTTCCAGTGGGGACCTGCATCCCTTCACACATGGTTTGGGGTTTGCTGCTTGCTTCCCATCAGTTTTTCCAAGCCAACATGGTTTTGGGAAGGAGATGGGGGTGGGAGAGAGATGGGAGAGGGTGTGTGCCCTGGGGAGGTTCTTGGGAAGTGGAGATGATGGCATGGGGCAGGAGATGGCACAAGATGGGAAATGGCATGTGATGGGAGATGGCATATGATGGGAGATGGCAGGCAATGGGGGATGGCAGGCGATGGGTATGGCACGTGATGGGAGATGGTACATGAGGAGAGATGGCATCCAACTGGAGGAAGCAGATGGTGGGATATAATACAAGATGGGAGGTAGCAGGTGATGGGATGTGGGAGATGATGGAAAACAACTGGAGATGTGAGATGGCACACAACTGGAGAGGACGCATGGTGGGAGATGACAGGAGATGGAAGGTGATGGGAGATGGTGAGAGATGGCACATTGTGGGAAACAGCAGGCAGTACCGGCCATGCTGGGCAAGTACCCAGGACCCCTGGTCACCCATGGGTGGGAGAAGGCCCAACAGCAGGGCAGAACTCTGGTGGAACCCCTGAGCTGGGCTCCAGGGTGCAACCTCCCTGCCTGGCAGGCACAGCTCCGGGGTCAGCCCTGCGTGGAGGGGACCCTGTGCCAGGTCCAGGCAGCCCCCAACACCGGCTCTGCTCACGCGTGGTGGGTGAGGAGAACTTCACAATGAAGGGCTCCCTGCTGAAGGTATCAGTCCCGCAGGACTCACAGCCGTCATCATAGTAGTAGCTTCCCAGCACAGAGACCATGTCCGACCTGAGGGAGAAGAGCAGGGCAGCCCCCACCACTGCTCCTGGCACAGCCAGGGCCCCCAAATGGTACCCACCACCCTTTGGGGGCTGCTGGGGGGGACAGTGGGTGACATGGGGGTCGCCAAGCCCTGGCAGCATCCCTTACCTGTAGACAAAGAGGTACTGCTCCTTGTAGGTGGTCCGACCCAGGGGGATGCTGTCCAAAAAGCTGTATGGGTGTGGGGATGCGCTGGGAGCGAGATGTGGAGAGGGTGAGAAGAGGCTCCTGGTGCCCCCCAGCACCCATCAGGCTCTCTCTGGCCGAGCCGGAGGTGTTCCAGCATGGCGAGATGCTAGCTGGGATCTGCCCCAGCGTCCCTTTGCAGGCACCTCCCGCCCTGGGCCATTGGGGTCACCTGTTGAGCTGGTCCATGAGCTTCTTTACGCCACTTAGGTCAGCATCCCGGACCTCCTGCACCAGGGTGATGTCGTACTCCGACAGGATCTGGGGGGAAAAGTTCAGAGCTGCTCGCCCCTGGGCGGGAGCTGCTTGTGGGGGCACCCATGGGTGCTTGGGCTGGGCTGTGAGGGCTCCCAGGCTGGCAATGGGAGGGCAGCAGGGATCCCACAGCCAGGGAGGGAGCTCTTCTGCTGGTGTCGTCTGGCTTGGAAGAACCGTGGGGTGACACAGTGCCCTCTAATACCTGTCTATCTACCACCCATCATCCCAGCAGCTCCTTGCTCCCAGGCTGCTCTGAGTGAGGAACCTGGGCAGTTCCAAGCATCGCCCATCCTTGGTTGGGGACCAGCAAGAGTGGAGATGGCCCAAGGTTGGAGATGGTGGTGGGGGAAGAGCAGATGGGTGGATAGCTGGAGGCTTGGACAGATAGATGGAGATGTGGATGGAAGCATGTATGAATGGAGGCACAGACAGGCGGATGAACAGACAGATGGGTGAATGAATGGATGAATGGATGAATGGGTGGATGGATGGAGGCAAAGGTGGAAGGATGGGGGGGTGTGGACAGGCGGGTTGATGGGTGGGTGGATGCATGAATGGACACACAGATGGATGGATGCCTGCAGAAAGCTGGTGTCCAACTGCCCCAAGCTGGCTGCATCCCAGAGACCAGAGCATGGCCAGGACTGCTCCTCTCCCCCCAGCACTCACAGAGACAATGATATCTGCGATAGTCTTGTTGGACATCTTGCTGTCCCCAAAAGCCTTGATGTTGAAGGCACCGATCTTCAGCGTGGTGGCCACATGCAGCAGGAGAGCTGCAACCAGCAGCGACAGCACCAGCTTCGAGGATGCCATCCTGTGTGCAGAGCGTCAGGGATAGGCTCAGCCCTCCTGGCTGGGAGGGGGATTTGGCACAGGTGATGGGGTGACCAGGGTACTCCCACTGGCCGTACTGGCTTCACTGGGAAGTGTCTGTTTTCCCATAAATGACCCAGACTGGGGGATGGTGCACCTCTGTCCAGCCATCTGGCTCCTGCCTCACGCGGGGCCTCATCCTGCCTGTCCCTCCTGGAGGTAGGCCAGACCGCCCGTGAGGCCGGAGTGGATAATTCACTGGCAAAGGAGCAAATGCCATTTCATGGTGGCGCAGAGCAGTCGCTTCCTTGTTCGCCATGCTCAGCCCAGACACCTCTCCTGGCCCGTGGTGGGTGGCAGCAGCCAGGGGACACCAAGGTCCCTTGGCTTGTGCCTCTTTCACCCCTCACTGGGTCTGCACCGGAGACTCAAAAGACCCTACAGAAGCCATGCTGGCACAGAGCAAGGGATGGATCCCCCCCGACACCCCTGCCCGCCTCCGTCCTGGTCTGGAGCATCCTCACCTGGGCTATCCTGCCCCTCCAGCCCCTCAGCACAGCCCCTGCCCCATCCTTACCCAGGCTGGAGTTCCCCAGGACCCCCCGCCGAGGCAGCGCAGCGGCTCTCACCCGCGGGGAAAGGAATTTGGGAAGTATTTCCCTTGGCGCTCAGCTCCCCAGGGTAATATTTCACCAGCGGATGGGATCTGAGCCCTGCCCAAACCCAGGCGCCCTGAGCCGGGAGCCCCGATAAGATGGGCTGAGAGGACTGGCAAACACCCCAGCTTTTGGTGCACCCACAGCCCGACCTGGGGAAGGGCTTGCTGCCCCCAGGCTCACTTTTTCTTCTGGGGCAGTTGCTCTAGTTAAATCCTCACCTTTCCCCACTCGCATCCTCGCTACAGCTGCAAACGCTACCATCTGTAATGCCGCAGTCCCTGCAATTGGTAACCCGACGATTTGGCAATGCCATGATTTGGTAATGCTACAATTTGTCTACGCCACAAACTGCCCAAAGCTCCACGAGTCCTCCCCGCTCCCGGGGGGGTGAGGCAGCAGCCTCCGCAGCCTCCCAAGCAGAGGGACCCATAGAGAACCCTGTCCATCCCGGGTAACTGTGGGGAGCAGCGCCCAGACTCAGCCCCAGCACAGCGTCTCAGCAAAATTGAGCCAAGCTGGAGAAGGCGACGTGGAAGAGGGGAGCTGCTGGAGCGCGGGAGGAGAAGGGAGCAGGACGTACCTTTGGTGTCGTCCAAGGTCTCTGGAAGGGAAAGGAGCCGCACCTGCATTTATCGGGAGGGACACGCTCACCTTGCCAAGTGGTCACCCAGCCAAGGAGCGTGCGAGGCCGCGGGCTCCATATGGCATTTTTCACGGAAACAAAGGTCTGCTCAGTGAAAGAAACAACTCTTTCAGCCAGTGCCAACACCTCCTGCCACAGGTAAGGCTGAGAACATGCCTGAATCCATAAAAACGCCAACAAGAGATCTGCGAGGTGTAAGCGGATCCCAGAGACCCCTTGTGGGGGATGGCAGCTCCCCAACACGGGGCATGGGCAGCCCTCACTCACCACCAGCTACAATTTCTCTTAGAAAGTGTTTATTTCATGAACACCAATCGTAAGTTTCCATCAAGCCGGCTTCAGGCGAGCATGCTGGGGCTGTCAGCAGCCCACTAGCTCCGGCCTTCAGATGCAGAGCCGAGCTGGGAGTCCCAAAAAACAAGGAATCCCTGCTGTGGTGCCTGTCCCCAGACCTTCCCCAGGAGGTCAGCCCGGGGGGGTCCACCACCCTGCAGGCTCCTGCAGCCTGCCCCAGCCCTGCCCCGGTGGCCTTGGCTCTCTGGCCTCTGAAGGCAGCTGCTGTCTTTCCCAGGAGAGCCGGGCCGGGCCCCGGCAAAGCTTGGTGCTCCTTAAGGGCTGGGGGAGACTTGCCAGCACCTCCCCTTCCTCCCCTGGGGGCCAAGCACCCCCCAGAGTAGGGCCAGGGCCTGCACCTCACTCCCCATGGTGGGGAGGGCTGCGGCCATACAGCTCCCAGCGGGACTGTGTCTCCCCAGGAGAGCCCCAGGGTCAGCTCCCCCCTACCCCAGGCCAAGATCCCCCCTGTGCTGGACCCCCACCCTGGGCCCAAGAACCCCCCCCAGGTCCAGGTCCCCCCC
>NW_009647739.1:1411655-1435717 GCF_000708025.1 Charadrius vociferus
CCGCAGGGAGGTGTGGTGGGGCCCAAGGCCCCTGGGGCCTGCCCACAGCCTCACAGTGCAGCGGCTGGGCCCTACCAGCGTTTTTAGGTGGCTGGAAGTGGGCTGGAGCTGAGGTGGGGACATCCCAGAGAGCAGCGACCAGAAACCACAACTGCTGCTGAATGTCAGGGTGCGTGGGCCTGGCATCTGGTGGGCTGCTGGGCCCAGCTGTGACACCACCCCACCGCCATCTGCCCAGCAGCACCCTTAGTGTTGTTATTTGCAGAAGGAGGAAATACTTTTCACCCTTGTATTGCTGTTGGTCTCATCTCAGTTGGTGAGCAGCACTTGCAGGTACAGCAAGCACCAGTCTTGGGTATCCAGGTATTCAGATATGACCTAGAGCTTTTCAGTGTAACTAGGTAAATGCAGTGGTGGTTCAGGAAGCTTAAATATATGTACTACGCATAAAGTTTGAGTTTCTAGCACCTGAGGGAAACTCTCAGCTTTTACTGTTCCTGTCCTCTCACTAAAGCGGCTCTTGGTTCTTCAAGAGCCCCAGTGTATTTTGCAGCTTTGCTTTTGTTTTCTTTCAGAGATTGAATTCACTTCAGGAACTTCAGCTCCTTGAGATCATGTGCAATTATTTCCAAGAGCAAACCAAGGATTCAGTCCGGCAGATCATTTTCTCGTCTCTCTTCAGCCCTCAAGGAAACAAAGCAGATGACAGCAGGATGGCTTTACTAGGAAAGCTGGTTTCCATGGCAGTGGCTGTGTGCAGGGTTCCTGTTCTGGAGTGTGCTGCCTTCTGGCTGCAGGTACAGCTTCTGTGTAGGCAGGGCAGTCTCAAGGAAGGAGCGAGGGAGTGTGCTTCAATGGGTATGGGTGAACTGAGGCAGAGTGTCACCTAAGGGTTGGTGACAGCTGGTTGCAGTCAGCTGCTCCTCTGTGCCAGTTTAAGCTGGTATAGCAGCTGGCTGCTGCAGCTATGTTCACCCCACGTCTGTGCTTGTGTCCGTTCCTTTGCTCCGGCACAAGGGAGAGCTTTTACTAATCCATTTATGTGCTGCGCTGGCAGAAGAAAATTTGTTTTTTTTTTTTACTGTCAGTGGTTTTTTTTTCCCTTTGCCTCCCTACCCCCACTTCCCCCAAGCCCTGCAAGTTGAAAGGGGTCAGTGAAGGGTTGGACCAACACAGAGAACAAAACCATGGCAGTTCGTGGCCATGTTGGCCAAAAAAGCTGACTCTGGAGTTAGGGAGGTAAACTGCCTGATGTGCAAGTTTGCAGAAGAGGCAAACCTCTCTCTTGAGAGTTGGGCACAAAATGTCTGAAAGTGTCTGCTTTCCCTGAGTGCACTATGTCAGGGATCTCCTATGTCTCCCCCTTTCCCATTGAGGTTCCGCACTGTAGACCTTGGGAAATGCATCTTTGTTCCCGCTGCCTTCACAGGATGTGCAGAAGTCACCTGCTTTACAGAAGGGGAAGGGCAGAAAGACTGTGCTGGGAGGGAAGGATGGTAGGAGGTAGACCAGCACTGTTTCTGTGGGCTCCTTCTTGTCCCACCTGGTGAGACCTTGGTAGAGGAAGAGGGGATGTGACCTGGTTAGCAGAAGGCAGTGTAGTTTTTTGCAGGTCGCAGGTCTTAAGTGACATGAGGATTGCACAGAATTTTTCCACGCTAAAAATGTAAAGCATAGCTGAGAGGTTACTGAACTAGTTGTTCTGGTACTGAACTAGTTGCACTACAGAACTATGTTGATTAAGTAGTAAAAAAAAAATCTCTGTCCAAGTCAAAATACTGATGTAAAAGGTTTTAATTTTAAACTGCAGATACTGTAAACATGAATTATCACCATCTATTTTAATATTGTGAAATAGAAATTTTATTTCTCTCTGAGTGGATCTTTGATACGCACAGAAAAAGTGTGCTTTAATTTTGGGAAAGTGGAAACACAAATATTGGAACAGCAAAGCGGCTGGGTGATGTGGGCAGGCAGAGCGTTTAGGCAACACAAACTTTAAAGTTGGCTCTGTAGAACTCTCTGTGACAGGGTTTAATGCACTTTTCCTTGTGTGCCGTCCCGTGCCCCTGCAGCGAACCCCCGCTGTGTACTGCGTGAGGCTAGCCCGAGCCTTGGTCGATGACTACTGCAACTTGGTGCCGGGATCCATCCAGACGCTGAAACAGATATTCAGTGCCAGTCCTCGCTTCTGCTGCCAGTTCATTACATCCGTCACAGCGCTCTACGACCTCTCTTCAGGTAAGTCTTTCCAAGCTGTGTCTTTCAAAGTAGGAGGTGCAGTATAACGCAACACAAATTAACTGTTGCAAGCAAATAACTGCCGAAATTCTAAAGATGCTTGTTACCATGTAATTATTGCCAGAAGCAGCTCAGGGGTGTGGCGGTTGCATCATCTGTCACTGGGGTGAGAATAAAAATAGCCACGCAGTGGCTGAATTGAGAGTCCTTGCTGGAGAAGCAACCAGGTAATGCCTGACACAAAGGGCAACATTCTCCACAGAGGGCAAAGGACACGGGGACCTTATTGATTGAGCAGCTCTAGGAGTGAAAGCTCGTCAGCCTGGGCTGGGCAGTTTGGCCTTCCTATCTTGTGTCACCTATCCAGCATATAGGCTCTGTCAGTCCAATTCCTTCCAAAAAGGGGGAAGATGCAAATTCTGAACATTTGCAAGCTGGAGCAGGATTTCTGTTGAGCAGGGACAAGAAAAGCAATCAACAGCGTCCCTCCAATGTGCTCTTTAAATGCCTGTGTCACCAGCTAGTGATATGACCTGTCTCAGGTGGTTGTTTTTCAGACACTAGAAACTTGTAGGTGTCTAAAATAAGATTGATTTACTTTTACTGAGTGAGGGAGACAGAGGGCTCGTGATAGACTAGGGAACAACCATACACTAAATACCAACCTCACACGTCATCCAAAAAAGCAAATACAATTTGTTATTGATAAAGGAAATGTTTTGCATGGTCTTCCCCAGGTAAACAGCTTGGCATTAGCGAGAGATGCAGGCTTGTAATTTTTTTAAAAAGTATTTGGTAGAGCTTGTAGCATGTTCTTCCTCAGTATTTTATCTCTCTTTTGTGCAACCACTTGAAAGTTCATCAACTAATTAAAAGACATGTCAGAAGGGAGATAAAATGAGTTGTAGGACGTAATTTTTTAAAGTCCCTTAGTTTATTTGAGATGTTATTGGTGGCACAAGACAAGGAAGCTTGTTCTTCAAAGAGAAATCTGTAACTGAGCAGTCTCCACCATGTCCTGAGGACAGGGGTCGATCACACAAACAGCAGTGTCTGTGGTACTTGGAGGTCTCAAGAAAGCTAAAACCCAATTCTGTATCCAGTGCACATTAGTAATTCTGTAGTCCAAATGATTTGTCCTGTAAGTCATTTCAGGTGCAAAAGGCCCTGAAAGACTAGATAGTTCTGTGCTGAGCCCTTTGTTGGCACTGTACACAACTCACAATTGAAAGTACGTCGCTCAATCCGGTAGCCTGCCCCTGTGACAGGATGACGCAACGGTTACTGTGAAGTCAATGTTTCTCTTGTCTGTAGTCAAGTGTCAGTTCATGACCACATTTCACTTCTTACTTGAAGCTTTACATGATCTTATAATCCTGTACCTGTCACGTGATTGTGTTGTCTTAAGTTTGTCCACAAAGACATCCTAGTTTATGTAAGTCTTAAAGGAAATTAGTTGAATGATCGGGGTGAGGAGAAGAAAGTGACAACGAGTTTTTCCTATTCCCTTGCCCAGTGTACTTCCTGTGGGAAGGGATAAATGGAGACTGTGTTTACAGAAAGAACAAGCAGATGATGGGTGGGAGACAAAGAAAATGACAAAAGAAGCTTTACTGGGAAAGGGCATATATGGTGGCATTTGGTAGTGTCTTCAGAATAGGTGGAGACGGTGAATTTGTCAGGAACATGGTTGTGTCTTCCTTGGGACAAATGAGCATCTACCTTTGGTGTCTTGAAAAGAAGAACAGAGTTGGGGAGGTTTTGAACTTCTACCTTTGGTGTCTTGAAAAGAAGAACAGAGTTGGGGAGGTTTTGAACTTGTAATTGTGACAGTGCAGGAAGGGGGGATGTGAGACATTAATTAAAGACTGCTGTCCTGTGCTCCAGTGCAAGGCTCAGCTTACTCAACAATATCTTTCCTATCTTCAGATGACCTCATCCCTCCTTCGGATCTGCTCGAGTTGATTGTTTCCTGGATCTTTGAAGACCCCCGCTTGATCCTCATCACCTTTCTAAACACTCCTATTGCAGCCAACCTCCCAATAGGGTTTTTGGAGCTCACCCCGCTGACTGGACTGATCCGTTGGTGTGTGAAGGCCCCCTTGGCTTATAAAAGGAAGAAGAAAGCCTCTCTCTCAAATGGACACCCCCCGAGCAAAATTGCCAAGGACTCGACTTCAGGAGAAGACAGAGATTGTCACCAGCTGTATTCAAAACTGCATCTAAGCGTCCTGCAGGTTCTTATGATGCTCCAGGGGCATTTAACGGAGAAGAACCTTTATGGGCGCCTGGGCCTAGTACCCTTTGACCACGTGGTTCCGCTTGTTGAGGAAATTAACAGACTATCTGATGAACTCAATCCTCTCAATGCATCCAAAGAGATTGAACTGGCTCTAGACAGACTGGCTCAGGCTTTGCAAGTGGCCATGGCATCAGGAGCACTCCTGTGCACTAGAGGTAAGTTGTTGTTGGGGCTGGCAGAGACCCTGGCACAGGATTCTTTTCCTCCAGTGTGTGGATGTTGTAAGAGGGCGTTTTTGGATGGGGAGAGCAAAGATCAATGTGTTCACAGCAGAAGTAGTAGTTTACCACTCTTAGGAAGTGACAGTGCAGGAAATACGTCAGGAAACGTGACTGGATGGGGAGTAAGAAAGGAGACATCGTTGATGCAGATGACTGGTATGTTGCTTTGCAAAGCTGGAGAATTGATCGGCCACGTAACGTGCATAAGGGGGTTATATCTGCGTGTTTGCCACGGGGACGAATTTGACTCCCTCAGAATTGCCTATAGCTATTTAAAAATCACTGTTTAATTGTGCTTCAATTTGACTTCTCTGAGTTTGCCTGCTGGAGGAGAAACCATGGGGTGGGTGTGCTAGGCAAGGAACTTGAAAAGCAAACAAAAACTGTTCAACTGGAACTTCTAGGCCTTCAACTCTCCCATAATGAGACCCTATTACAGGGTGTACGATTTCAGTTAAACTTACTAAAGAAGCCTCCTAATGTGGCTTTTGTCTTTCTTTCCTGTTGCCAAAACCGTTTCTTTCCAAAAGACCTGCAGAGACGAAAAAGGGAAGTGTCTTAACACAGCACAGGGTCAGTCAGACATGCTGTTTGGTTGATACATTCTCTTGAAAACAGGCGATTCTTGGCTCAAAGCTCCCCAAAGCCCGGGCAGTTAGTGCAGACCCTGACTGCGGAGAGTGGCCTCTGCTTAAACAGGTGCCTGAGGCTTTTGCCCTGCCTGAACCAGTGCTGCTGGTCAAATGTCAATGTTCTTTCTAATCTTTCATAAAGTAGCTCTGGGTGTAATAAGAACAGGCAGAAAAATGAAGGTTTTTTAGTTGATGGCTTATTTTGGCTGTGTTTTTTCATAGCGGTTCACCTGGTACATTCTGAGTGCTTGATTTTACTGTAGAAGTAGAAAGTAATTCAGTATAAGTAGCTGCTGAAATACCAGTTATTTCAGGGTTTTGAGGGTGTGTTTATCTACGAAGACAGGAGTTTGTTCTCGAGCTATTCCTGAAAAGACTCTAGCAACAGGGTATGTTGTTAAATACCTTGGTTCTAGTTGCTCTGCTTTGGAGAGGCAAATCCAAACTGTTCATCAATATCTGAAAATCAGTTGAAAGAAGTACTCCTTGCATGGGACCAAGGAAAAGATGGGAGCAGCTCACGAAGGAGTGAGGCATACAGATATTACCAAGAAATGTTCTGGAAAAGACATTAAGATAGTAAAAAAGGTGCAATTTTTAGTTAAAAAAACCCACAACCAAAGAGCAACAAAACCCCCTCAACCCCCTTTTTTATACTAGCACTGGTCAAAAAAACCCCAAACCAATGCAAAACGGGTATTGGGTAAGCTTTACCTTACTTTGCCATGATGCATTTCTTATCATAAATGCCACATTCATCGGGCAGAGTCGTACCTTGTAGTTCCTATGTCTTAGTTACTTCTTGATAGCATATTGATACCACAAGTTCTATACTAAGGCTTGGGCTGACTTGAAATGAAGCTGCATTTCCCATATGGCAGCGTAGTGAAATGTCAAACATACAATAACGTGTCAAGTGCAAAAAGCTGAGGTAATGACTGGTGAGACGGAGAAACATTTTCTCTCCTATGGAAGTTTTTGGCCTGGGAGTGGGATTCTGGATCTTTTGATGACTGGAGCTTTTTCCAGTAATCTTGTCTTCCTAGAAAGGAGAGCAGAGAGGAAAACCACTCAAATTTCTGCTTTACCCTTATTGTTATGTCTTCTGTCCTCTTTCAGATGACTTGAGAACGGTGTGCTCCAGGCTACCGCATAACAAGTAAGAGACCTTTCTACAGCTGTGTTGGTTTTGATGCATACTCCAAGATACACACTTGAGGCTCCTCCCTAAAATTTGTGTTTACTATTTGGCAGTTGGCTAAACACACAGCTTAGCACAAGGGTGAAGGTGATAGACAGTGCTGGCTACTTTTTCCCTTGCATGCTGGAATCTTGACTGAAGGAGACTTCAGTGACTCCCACCATATAGATGATGTTCCCCAACCTGTGTTAGATCAAATGCACAGAAGGGGAAAATGGAATTACAGTGTGGAACTTGCCCCAGAGTTGTCCTGTCCCCAACTCCCTGCTTGTTTTACCTGACCCTAAGATTAACTGTGCTCTGCTTCTTGCCTCTTTGCAAAGAGAAACCAAGTTTATAAAAACAAAAAAACCCAACACCCACCCACCCCCACAAAAAAAAAAAAACCCAACAGGAAAGGGAAAAAAAAAAAAGTAAGTCTTCTGGAAGCTGTAAAGAGCATAATTGAATCGCTGTCCTCTTGTCTCTCAGCAGTGCAGTGTGTTGGTTATGAATTGTCCTTGCAGCCAGGCACTTGTGGGCTGGGGAGAGCCACGACAAAAGCCGCCTCTAAATAATCCTCACGCCTGTCTGAATTTCTCTCCACAGCCTGCTCCAGCTGGTGATTTCAGGTCCAGTACAGCAACCGACCCACGGTGCTCTGCCACCAGGATTTTATCCTCATATCCATACTCCTCCTCTGGGCTATCCTGCGCACGCCGCGCACCCGGCGCTACCGGCTCACCCAGCTCACCCGGCGCTCCCGGCTCACCCCGTACAAACATTTATACCAGGAATGACATTCCCGTACCGACCTATTCGCTAAAATGCTAAGACTGTAGAGTCGTACCCGATTTCCCTTAGTTTGAGGAAGCCTTGCAGATGAAACCAAATGTCTCGGGAACCACGTTTTCCTCTTTGGTGTAAAGCTGAGCAATGCCTGCCAGAGGGATCAGCCCTTCGGCAGTAGAGAAGACACAGACGGGCAGGCTGCAGTTGATGTGGATGCGGGATGCAGATATTAAGGCAGATCGTGGGACAAAAGGAGGGGATGGGAAAAGGCAAGAGGAACTCCAAACCTCTGCCGTGTGTGGAAATTCTTTTGATCTGCATTGCTTCATATAATCACCAAGGGCATGATATTTCTCAATCGTGTTTTTTCAGTAGTCCCGATCAGTTAGCGGCACGGTGAGTCCAGCTAGTCTTGCTCTAGGAGGGCCAGAAGGAAAGGCATGAGATTTTTTTTTCAAGCTAGTCCACTCCAGCCTGCTCGTTTCTTTGTAAATGTTTGTATCTATAGCTACAGAGTATGTGTACACTGTATATTTTTGGAACACAAATGTTTGTTTCAGAAGCACAAGGTAGAGTAAAGCAGCACTTCCTATTAAAGGAAACAATTTAAGAAGCGTAAAATAATTCTGCCGCTGTATCTTTCAAACAGCGATTAGAAGGTGCAACTCGTTAGGCCCGTGCTAGGGAGGGAACACAACCCCTTTGTGGCTGCAGTCACCTGCCATCCTGCAGGGTCAGCAAATCCTCTCTTTACACACTTCAGTTGGTAAGTCGTGAAACTTTGGGATGAGATCTGGTGTGTTTAATTAATGCCAGCTGGGGAAAGTGGCTGGCAGCTGGCTGCAGGGTGCTGGCCAGCTCTGGGAGAGTGCCGAAGCATCCTGGGAAGGACGGCAGAACTTGCTGCTGTTACCGACTGAAACACGCTGTCTAGCCGCCATCGTGTAGTGATTCTCTGAGCCCCCTCTGCTGGGTGAAAAAGTGAGAAAAAAGGGTCCTTTCTACACTATTATTACAAAGACCTCCACTGATGTCCTCATTGGAGGATAACGCGGTGGCTGTGGTTACCTGGTTGCAAACTGGCTGCAAAAATGGGACAGGTTAGCTGGAAGCTGTGAAAATCTGATTTGAATGAAGCAGCTGAGAAGGAAACTGTGTTTGCCCTTCTCTGGAAAGGGGAGGTAAATAAATAATAGTATTATAATGACATGCTTTAACTTGTGGTCAGGCACTTGGGACCAGGTGATGGTTGTAGATCCCTTCCAACTGAAATATCCCATCCCATCCCATCCATCTCATCTCACTTTGTAGAGCTTCAAAGACAAGGAAAAACCCTTAAAAACTTCCAATTTCAGGGCTGAAGTCATTATTGACATCGAGCCCTGACGCCCCTTGCAGTGTAGGACCGGGGAAGCTGCGGGAGAGGTGTGAGACCAACCAGCGTCCTGTTTCCCGAGCGTTTGTGCTCACAGCCGCACCGCTCATTTTAATTATCCCCTTTAATCACCAGATTTGGTTCCGCGCTCTGCTGGGCGCTGCCCACGTGGCCTCGGGGAGGGAGGGAGAGGTGTTTTCCCCTTCTGCGCCTGCGCGGCGTGCGCCGGTCACGTGCCGGCAAGGCAGCCTATGGGAAGGGGTTTTGCTACGGGGTGCTCCCGGGAACAAAGCCACATTCAGGACGATCCCGCAGGTCGGTGATCCGCACGGTTCTTTCTCGGCGCGGCCTAGAAGCGGGGTGGGGGACGGCGGGGTTGCCATGGCGACCTGCCCCCGGGACGGGCCTAGGCCCGTCCCGGGGGCAGGTCGCCATGGCAACCCCGCCGTCCCCCACCCCGCTTCTAGGCCGCGCCGAGAAAGAACCGTGCGGATCACCGACCTGCGGGATCGTCCTGAATGTGGCTTTTTTTTTTAAATAGGGTATATCTTGAGGTTTTTAATTGCGGCTGTTCCAGCCCAGCCCTAAATGTTGTCCCCAAGACTTCCTGCCAGGCGCGGTGGCAGTTGGCTTTGCCAGAGGTGTGCCAGCCCCTGTGCCCGATTCCTCGGGCTGCGTAGCGGTGGGTAGCTATATGGTGAAAACTATCTAGACGGTGAAAATAGTATCTCCCTCTCGGAGACTGCCGAAGCTGCATGCTGAAAGCACTGCTACTTTCTGTGTCCTGTCAGTGTGACTAGGGCTCGTCACCGGCGTTGCTGTGTCCAGCCATGAACTAAAACAAGTGTCTTAGACATTCACTTTAGATTACAGGCATCAGATTTCTACCATCTCCTGTGGTGAGCTGTTTAAATCTTCGGTTATGTTTACTGTGTTAAGTTTGAACTCTGTTAGCCTGCTCTGTGTCTGTTGTAGTTTATCCTGTCTTTGTTATGCTACAGCACCTCCCAGTATCTGGGTGACCGTGATGAGCTCCTCTGAACCTTGACCGCTCATGGCAGCTGTTCTAGCTTCACTCTTGAGAACTGCGTGAACGTGGCCGAGTGTCTGGCCTTTTACTGACAGATAACTGAGTATTAAATATCTGTAACTACCCCAGACCAAAGGCTTTCTAGATATGTGTTTTTACATCCTTGTTCTGATAATTCCTAGTATCCTATTTTGACTGCTGGTGAGCAGCAAACTAATGTTTCTCGGGGAACTCACTGTGAGAGCCTGGATTTTTTTTTCCCTTTGCAGTGGTTAACACAGACTGGAAATGTTTACCTTTCTCCAACCTGTGTTCCTTTTTCATCTACCAATTCACAGGCTTTATTTGCCACTTTTTTAGTCTTTTGGCAACGTGAGAGCTTTCTATAGCTGTGAACAGCTTTAGATTTTACTGTCCTGGAAATCTGTGCCCTACTCCAAAGGATCATCAATCTATTCATCTCTTCTCCCATCTAGTTTTTATGCATCTGCTGAATGGATTATAGCTGAAATCTCTTTTCACTATGGACTTATCCTAGATTTGTTTCCTTTCTTTTAATCTGCCATAGACTCTCCTTAGTCCAGCACAGTTTCCTCAAAAGCCTTTATGGGGAACGGTTCTGGTAGCTTTTTAGGAGTGCTAGTGCATGGTATTTTTTTTTAAATAAATTAACTGTATGCCTGTATGAATAAAGTCTAGCAGATTTCTCAGAAGTGAGGTTCTTTAAAGAAAAACCAAACTGGTAGCTCTCTCCCAACATTTTATAATTGGAGTGTTAACTCTTAATGTACAAGATAATGTTGGAGCAGCCTCACCCCCATCAGGAGCAGTGGTACTGAGTACTGCCTGGTACCAGACTGTTAAAGTAGATGGCTTTAATCTTGCAGGTTAAAAATGTAGTTCTGTTATGTCTTATAAACTGGTGCTTTAATTAGTCTTTATATGCAAATACAGAAACATACAGTAGTGTGTAAAGCATTGTTCAAATACGTCAGTTTGTTCTTTGAAGTAGCTGCTGCTGTTGTTTCTCTCAGCTGGTTGCTAGATGTATTTAAAACAAGTTGACTTAACAGGTCTGAGCAATTGGTGAGCGGCTGTCCTGTGAATGCCCTCTTAAAACTTGTGGCATTGTTAATTTTCATTTCTTTTCCTGAACCGGAGTGTTATCATTGTGTTTTAGTATTTGGGCTGACCTCAGATGTCATGAAATGTTGTGGGAACTGCCAGTGGAATTCGTAAAGATGGTCTCTTGTAGTTGGGAGCTCAAAGAGCCTTTAACATAGCGTGTGTATTTTTGTTAATGAAGTCTGGTACTTCTTTCATGTCTGTTGTTATTTCTTTCCCAGTAAGGATGATCGTTATTTGCATGCAGGTGTGCTTTTTTTTTTTGTGGAGGTTTTTTTTGGGTGGGTGTGTGTTATAAATGTAGGTATTGGGGTAGTGTAGTCTGATAAGTTGGTCAGTCAGTCAGTGCTGGTATCTTAGCCCATCATCTGATGTGAACTGGTCCTGCGACCTGAGAAGCCATCCTCTCTCTTCCTGGTTATTTTCTGCCTCTCTACCCCCCTCTTCCCCAGCCACTCCCAGCATAATTTATGGAGTGAGCAGGAGCAGGTGAAACTGTGGTTGCAAAGGCTGACTCTTGATGACAGCACTGTTGTAAATAACTGAGGAATTACAGGTACCAACCTGGGGACTTCCTTGTGCGTGGTTTGCAGAGTTGATTCAGAAGTCCTCATGGCTCTGCCCTCCTGCTCATCACAGGCTGCTGGGCTGGAGGCAGCCTTTAGTAATGGACAGGAATTCCCTGCAGTGACTTGGTGCCAGCAGCTGCTGTTACTGCTTTGTTCTACTGATGTTAAGATGCTTTCAAAGACACAATTGGGCTAAGCTGTTCAGCAGAGAAAGTTCTGTCTTGTCCGAGCACCTCTTCTACAAACTTGAAAGTTAAACGCTATCTAAAATCATTATTAGAGTGGTATCACTCTTGTCTTCCTGTTTTTTTAACCAGTCACAGCGTGTCTGATGGCTTCAATGCAGGGTGTTGCAAAAAGACTTGGAGCTTCATGTCTCACACAATGTCTCCCCACCCACGCTTGCCTCCTTGCAGAAAGGTAGGAATGGGAGCTGCTCAGTTTTCCAGCGTTAGCTTTTAATTCATTTTTTTATTTCTCCTTTTCAATTTGTTACTGTGGATGTAAGAGCAGACATCTATGCCAGAATCCATTTTAAATGTTACAAGCTTAAAGCAGTAGCAGTGGGTTTTTTGAGTCCAACCTGAGTGTCTCACGCTGGAAAGCTCCATTGAAAAAGGAAAAGGAGCCATGTCGGCTCAAATTTTGAATTTGGGATCTTGGAGAGAAGTGAGTTTGGGGTGCTTGTCTGCCAACTAGGCAAGGAATGTTCTTTTCAAGCTTTTTTTTTTTTGTTTTGTTAAAAACACCTTGTTTGCAATAGCCTCTAAAATGTTACTCGCTAGTGTCTCCTATAAGGATGTAGGCGGAGGGACTGGGTTTTATCGACAGCCGTGTGTTACTGCTCAGTAATGAGGACAGTTTCTAGGAAATGGAGGCAGGCTCGAATTCCCCTCTCCCCATGTCTGTACTATACTAGGCTGAATTTCTGGCTGTTTTTTTTAGTCAACACATACATTTTTTGCGTAGCTGTTTATTCCAGTTTGGAAATGGCAGCAGGCCTGCATGTATGATGAATTGTTTGGGGTTGGTTTTTGTTTTCTGGAGGAACAGCTGCCTATTGGAAACTTGCCGTGTTTGGCTTTTGCAAGGTATTAGGTCTCTTCTCTAGCAAGCTGCTTCTTGTACATGTGCCTCTATTGTGACCCTTCGGTTTTAACTCCCCGCAGTGCTACTGTCACAAAGCAGATTTTCTCTTCCACGTCTTAACGAGAAACGATTTAACAGCAAAACCCTCTTAGAGATTCTTGTTCGCCATTCCCTGGAGGAATTGCTGTATCTGGGGCAGCAGGAAGCCGTGCCTTTTGCAGTATGCTTTAGAGACACTTTATTCGGGTACCAGCTCCGGTGAAATCTACGGTTTCAGTAACGTATCTAGAGCTATAGGGTAAAAGAGCAGCCCAGAAAGCAACTCGCATGCAAAACGTTAACATTTCTGCTGCTGGAAGGCTGACAAGTCAAACTTCAAGTGTGCAGAGGATCAGGGATACAAGTATAAAAGGATTTCACTAACAGTAAGTGTTTTCATTTCAAACAAATAACTGCTACTTGCTGCGCAGGTAGAACTGCATTTTACCTTCTCATTTCTTCATATCCGTTTGGGGTCTGTTTCAAATCCTGATCCTTCGTGGCAGGAGGCCAAAGTCATAATTACTGTGATTCTGTGATTTGGCTTTCAGGCTTTTAGTCCTGTGGTGTGCACACCTCAATCTGGGCGTAATGGAAAATGAAGTGCAGAGCTGGGGACAAAGTGCAAGTGCATTTCTTAGAATTATGTTTTCAGAATTTCAGAGCTGAGGAAAAATTGGCTGAGCAGCATAGGCAAGCCTTTGGGAGGAGGGCTGAATGCCAGGATGGTTTTTTTCCCAGGTCGTGCGCAGCAGTGCCTGCCTTCCTGGCTGTCCGGGTCCAATGTGCTCTGGCCAGGCTCTTGTAGATATTCCACACGAGGAGGGTTTAATATCAAATTTACTTGTTTGGTCTATTTGGTGTTACATGGGATTTTGATTTAGCAGGGTGATACTGCACCATACCGAAATCGCAGCACAAGCATAATATAGGAATTGCAGCGTACAGCTGAATCCAAATACAAACTTGATGCCTGTTACTGGTCTCTGTATGCTCACTGTCATGGTGATTGGTGCCTGCAGTCACCAGGAAGGAATATGAGGATTGAAGCCAGCTCAGGTCCTTTGCTTTCTTCAAAGTTTACTTTATTAATTGCCCAGTTTTTATACTGTGGGCTCAGCCGTATGCTTCCCCCCATGCTGGTCTGACTAGCTCAGGAAGACATTATTCTTTGTTAATTGTCTGGGGGCAGCTGTTTTTTCTAAACCCAAGGATACCCTTCAGTCTCCCTGGTGTTGAGATAAACTTGGCTTTCTTTACAATATGTTCTTCCCAAAGCTCACTGGTTTTTGCACTCCTCCACTGCGTGGGTGTGCTGATTGGGCACACTGCCCTGAACGGGTTTACTGGAGAAGAAAGTCCAAGCACTGACAAACTCCTTTCTCCAGTGATGTCCCCGAGAGAAGCTCGTTAGTGCTCGGGGTGTGCTTTGGAGGCAAATGGGATCCACACAAGAGGGCTGGGCTAACAGCATATCTTCAGGATGTGGCAGCCTTGGAGATTGTTCAGGGGGACCTGAGTGAGGAGGGCAGTTTTGTGCACAGGAGGAAGCTGCTACTGAAGGAGTTTAAATAATGAGGAGCTCAAAGTCTTAAGCTTGTGCATGTCCTTGAGTGAGCAGGGGTCCACAATGGGCTCTAGAGCTCAATGCTTGTGCTTCTGGTAGAAATTGCAGAAAAACGTAAGGCTTGGATCAAAAGGCATTATGGACTATTGTGAATTAAGATAATCTTAACATCAGGGCCTGTTTCCAGCCATATTATTATGTTATCTTCAGACCAAGGCACTAAATCAGTCATTTTGTCCTAGATTTCCCATTAAATGTCTCGCTCACTCCAAACACCTGCTTCTGCTAATGGTAGAGAATGAAGCGATGGCAGTTTTGGGCAGCACGCCTATGGGATGTGATGAATGGTACAGGAACGGAGGTGAAATGATCACTGTTCTGGTTGTGACTGTGAACTCCAAGTTTGCATAACATACCAGAAACAAGAAGAATCACATCTTCTGGGGTTTATTCGTTGCTTGTCCTAAATGAACCTGCATGGTATTCCTAGAAGGAGCAGGAGAATGAAATGGGATAACTAGAGTGTAACAAATACCATATTTGTTACAGTACACTTCTATTGCACGCGTGGCAGAGGTGGTTGTGTTGGTGCAGACAGCACATGTAACACCCCATCTTTCCAGCTGTGCCTTTGGGTGCAAAGGAACTAGTCTGAGCCCAGGCTGGCTGAAGAGATTTGCTCCTCACTGACGTTATGTGGGACTCTGGGCCTGAGCAACCTGATCTAAGTTAGATTAAACCCCAAAGGGTCCATCCAACCTAATTTTTTTTTTATTCTATGACCAGGCTTGAAGTAGTACCTCGGTGGTATCAAGCCAACAAGTATTTAAATATCTTTAAACATTTGGCTCCTATTGCTTTGACAGTGTTGCCCTAAGTCCTAGAAGCGCGTCTTTGAGATTCTTAGTAACGAATTGATGATGTTTTCAAGTCCAGTTGCAATTTCATTGTATTAAATAAAAGGAGCTTAGTAACAGGGGTGTCTGTGTGGAACATTCCCTGCGAGACCAGTAACCTAAAAACTCAGTAAGCTTAAAATGAAATGCAGAAGGGAAATCTTTACTGCTTTGTTGGAATTAGACCTTTGGCTGGTTCAGATTGAATGGTTTAATGTAAATTAAATCCCCAGTGGCAGATGGCGCACGGTAGAGAGACATAGCTGTGAAAACTCCTGCTGGTGTTCTCGAAGTGATACTCCCCAGACAATAGCAGAGTTCGTGTTGGTTTTGAGTACCGTGTTGCTCAGTCACAGCTAATGTGCGCCTGTCCTGCATTTTGAGTAGCTCTTAAAATCCTGTCTGGGCTTTGTTTGATCCTGTTTATTTACAAGGGGGAGAGAATGCCAGGTGTCATTAACTTTTTTTTTTTTTCCTGGAAATCTTGTCTTTTGGGGATTTGAGGACTGTCCACAGAGAAGTTGCAAACAAGGATTTGGTGGTGACACTGGAGCGGCGCCTCTGGTGAGGGTAGCAGGTGAAAGGAAATGAAGCTCAAGCTCGCTGTGCGTGCATGCAGATCTTCCAGGGAGTATCTGCTAGTCTGTGTTTGTGCCGAGCAGATGGTCTGCTCATGTAAAGTAAAATACAGCTACTGTGCATATGTCCATCACTGAAGTGCTGGGTGGAAACATGCTGCCGTAGGCAGAGGGACATGACCTGACAACTGGAGGAAGGGCCAACCCGCATGCTGCGTTTGCAGAGCGGACTTGTTTAACATTGCTGCAGTTCCTCAGACCTGGCCCATGCATGGTATGTACTTGATAGTTGTTTGGAGGAACTTAATCTTTTCCTTCTGTGGAACAACAGCATATAATCCTTTTTAGTAATCTAGCCGGAGTGTGCTTGAAGAAAGTGCTTCGAATTCCAGAAGGTGAAAATCTTCACCCCAAGTCAATAAAGGTCTGCACCATTTCATGAGGACATGCCTCCTATAGCGGGGTGGTTGGCCGTGTACCTGTCGGGACAGTACTTCCTGAACTGTAGGATCACTTTATAAAAATCCACTAGCCTGCCAGTGCTTTTTTTTTTTTTTTCTTTATTGCTTCTTTCTGTTCAGGATGAATTGGTTTCAATCAGCAATTAAATTGGAAAGTAAAAGATTTTGATGGGCTTCAGTCTGGCTTTGTTTCTGCAATTGAAGAAGATTCCTTCACATTGGTTTTTGTGTGAACACCAAGTATGAAGCCAATGCACCCCTTACTGGAAGTTATATATGTATGCAATTCTAGTTAGTATTCATCTAGCTTTAGTCTTAGATTACCTTGCTTTTATTCTGCCAGGAAATTCAGTGATATTTGTTGCTAGATGATAAAATTTTTATTTGGGATTTTCATGAGCTTATCTGGATTGAAATTGAAATCCAAATAAAAATTTATAAAACCAGCGTCTTATGATTGCTCATTGCTCAAATCCAGCTCCTTTTTGCAGGATGCACAAGACTAGAAACATCGTTAAAACATGTCTAATAGTGCTAAACAAGGGAAATCTTAATTTCTTGAACCACTTGGCTGGGCTTTTGTAGGTATGGAAGTGCTCAAGGGATTTTTCAAAAGCATTTGAGCAGCTGCCTGCCAAATTTTCGTAAGCATCAGGCTTTATCTTGCATTTGAACACACTGTTGGATTAAGAGCACTGATTCTGTGCAAGTATCTCAGTTTCTCTAGAAATATGGTATTATGTAGATTTTCTTCACTTTTTTTTTTCATGCAAGGGATCTAAGAGGAAAAGAAAATGTCCTGTGCTTGAGACAAGCCTGAGTTGAGGTTTCTTTCCTGTGTAGCATGTAGTTCAAGTAAAGAAACTGTCCTTGCACCTTGTAGCTAACCTAAGCTCAAGACCTACTCTTGCAAGGTAGTGTAGGACCTGGAAGTGCTGGTGGTAGAAATATGTCCGTACCTGTGCTTGGCTTGCCGTGCGGAGTGAACGTTGATAATCATGGAGTCCCAACCATCACTGAGGCTGGAAGCTAAAGCCTCCTCTGTGTTTTAGACAGAATTGTGAAATACTGTTCTTTAGCTTATTAAAGCTAGAGCTTATTGATGCCAGAGATTTATGACATTATTTTTAAATGGTAAGCTTAGGCCTTACAATGTGCTTTAATTTTAAATTACATGTTAAGTTGGCTTACTTAGTAATGTACTTACTATTTCTTTTATCCTATGTCCACTGCTGCTAAATATTTGTAATGAGTATTTGACAGGTTCCTCTGCAGCTACCCAATACACGTAAGGCCAAAGCGTTTTGCTAGATTTGTTTCAGTAGAGCAAGGCAGAAGAATAGCAGAAATGCTCAAAACCTTTATACTTTCCTGTAGCTTTTAATTTGTTGTGTGTTAATACCTGCAGTTTTTAGGTAGGAAAGGGAATTAAATGCTCAGTTTCTAGTTCTACCTGCTGCTGACTTCGGTATTTTGGAAAGGGGTGTCCTCAGAGCTTTTTTCACATTTAACTGCACGCTCCCTTCATAAGCATAAAATGTTGGCTTGTTTTATAATCGTCATAAGTGAGTGTTTCCCATTTTGACAAAATGGTGAGGTCGCTGTGTGCTCCTGGGTGGAGAGGCAGTGGGTGACATTAATGCCGCTTCCCACACCATGGCTATCACATGAACAAAAACTGACACCTGAGAAAAAAATATTCAATAAGGTAACTTTACTTTGGGTTTTCAGAAATGGCTGTGGACCTCCTTCAGCTAACTGTGGGTGGCCGGAGCCTATGTTTTGCTTCACAGCCACCACTGCTTGGTCTCAGACCTTTGTGTTGTCAGTGCTGCAGTGGCAAGCGAAGCTGTGCTACCTCTAAACACCTAAAGGCCCTTTTAACTTCCATTGAGTCCTGGGATTGTATTTAACACCGATGGTCGTTTTTTAATTATTTCTTTATGCTTTCAAACATATCTTTTGTTCTCTAAAACAAAGCTGACTCTAAAAGTGATCCCTCATCACTGTGCTAGCTGAGGCTTTTGTTCAGGGCTCTGGCTCTGCTAATTGCAGCATGCCACAGGCTGCGCCGAGGGCCAGGACCTGGGTCTTGGGTGTTCGCCCAGATATCTGAGGAGAGCCAGAGGCTGTCACCTGGGTATGAAGAGAATTGACTTGCCTGGGATTTCTTCTCTCTTCATTATAGCGGCCACTGACCACAGCTCCTCTGGCAACAGCAATGCCTGGCCAGGGAGGAAGGTCCACAGGTCAGCTCTTCTAAAACCTTGTGGCAGGACACGGTGCCAGGCGGGTGTCCTAAATAATCTTTTAAATATGCAGGAACATCAGATTAGGTCGCATAATGCAAAGCGGATGGAGCGAGTCCCTGCAAACACAACCGGTGCTGGGAAATGGCTGTCTCAATTTGAGAGGATGGGAATTATCCTGTTCAACAAAACAGTCATGGATTATTTTGTTTAAGGCTGGCTTCAGCTACAGGATAACGCGTAATGCTTGCCTAGCTCTTTGAGAATATAGTGTTAAATAAACATGAACTAATCCTCGCAAGAATGCATCCTGTGCTGGCTCTGCCTCTCCTGCAGCAGCTGCTGGCTAGGTCTGCTCCTAGGCCCCTGCCTTTCCTACTCATTAGCAAAAACACTGCTCTGTCATGGTTGTTTCATTTATCTCTAATTTATTAATGCTGAGAGTATTGACTGAGGAGGGGTGTTGCCTTACAGGAGCATCGAAACTTCTCAAGAATAATAAAATGTATGAGCAAGAGCACTGCTGTTGCAAACCTGAGTGCCACTTAATGCCCACTAACGAAGCGATGTAGCGCGGCTTGGATCTTCGCCATGGCCAAAGCGGCTCTGACTGTACGTGCCTGCTTGCTCCTCCCTCCTCTTTCCCCCCCCCTTCCGGGAAGCCTGTCTTATGCTACCCGAGCTTTTGCCAGGCAGTCCTGGCCTAGAAACAATTGTTTTGCCCTCACTTTGTGATCTTGTGGTGGGTCACCGCTCTGAAATGGCTCAGCAGAGGGTCCAGCAAAGTTGGGAGGAGTGCGTGGCTGGGAGGGTGGGACTGGGGCCCACTCGGCTGTGCATCAGCTACTTCAACCAGCAACGGTGTGGATCAGATCAACCACAGCAAGCGAACGTGCCCTTCCTTCAGGTCTCCGCAGGGTAAAGCTGAGGCATGTTAAAAGATCACTGGGGGGTGGTGGTGGAGACTGTGCTCGCTGCTGTGACAGTACAGAAGTAAAGTCTAGCTTCAGGGGGCTTGCACCAATTCTAGGAGTGTAAAATCAGTGCTTAAAGCAGCAAGGAGTACTGGTTTTATGGGTTTTCTAGGTGCTTAAGTTGTTCTGAAACTAGCATCTGGACTGATTGTGAAAGCTGTAGGCTGCTCGGTAAATATGCAGCTGCAGTCCTAGAACAGGTTGTGAAATAGCTGTGATTCTTTTTAAGGACTTCTTTGGAGAAGAACGAGCGATCCATACCAATATATGGATTCCCTCGGATACCCTTCTCGGGGAAATATGTAGGACAGTCACTGGGAGGGAAGATGTGTCTGGGAACGATCTCTTGCTTGAGGAAACCCACCCCATTTCATCTTTTCAAGAGCTGTAGGAGAATGTCCTTAGACCTCTGCTGTATTAAAGCATTTTGCCGTTCTTACTGCCTCCATGGGAGAAGGGCCGGCAAAGGTTTCTTGAGATAATAGTAGACCTCAGTTGTATCCTTTCTCCTGTTGATATATTGGCTGTTTGATGTGTTCCGGGTTGCACGCACTCCAGTGGTAGAGTTCCTCCTTCCTCCCTGAGAGATCTGAGCCGATGCAGTTTAGGGGCTTTATGCTACTGTCTGGGAGGCCGGAGGGGTGGGAGCTCACGCTGCTCCAGCCTGGTGCAAAGGAGTCATACAAAGTGTGTTGCAGGGAGAGTGTTGAAGTCAAGGGTGAACATTCTTCTTGTTAGCAGTGCTAATTACCTCTCTTTCAGTGCCGATATTGAGTTCCAAGGACCCTGGTATCTGGGGTTTCTTTGAATACCATCACATTGTGCTAACTGGGAGTTGCTCTGTATTCATTGAGGGAAACTGCAGAAAAAGCTGGCTTATATACCTTGAAAGAGAAATTTGGGGACAGAATGTGGATTTTATGGTTTAACCTGTTTGGTTTTTTTTTCTCAAAGGTACAGTGGAAAGGGGTGGTTCCAAATTTTTAGGAAAGCAATTGGCACCCAGTTGTGTACTGTCAAAACACATCAAACTGGGACGGTTGCTGTGCCTCTTCCTTTTGTGCATCTTTGCCAGTTACAGAATGTATTATGGAGGTGATGCGAGTTTTGCATTGAAGCTGTTCAAATGGCATTTCCAGTTCAGTAGGGAGTGTGTTTAAATCTGTTCCTTCTTGAGTATCTGAGCTTCAAAGCAAGAGCACGGGAGAGCTCAGAGTCCCTTTCAACAGGAGAGTGTACACAAGCACCGTTGTGTGCAGCTTTTCCTGCACTCGGCATTTCAAAACCAAGATTTGAGCCTCTTAAAATTGGGAAAAGAAAGCAAAAATAAAATCAAACTACTTTTTAAATGAAGGGAGTTGTTGGTTTTTTTTTTTCCTTTGCATCCTGGTCTTAATCTTTGACCTGCAACTAGCAGGGCTGGAGTGAGAGAGACAAAGCTGTGGATGGAGACCTGCAGGTGGCCCGTGAAAGGGAACCGAGTCCTGCAGCTGCCTTGTTTGCTGTGCGCTCAGTGTCTCGCAGAGGCCTTTGTCCTGCCTAAAGCCTGTTCTCAAGATCTGTTCTTCATTCATGCGCCTGCACTACAAATGCTTTTACAGCCCTTTTAGTTATTGCTTGCTTCTTTCCCTCTGGTACCGTGTTAAAAAAGGCTGAAGACACTGGAGCAAGTGTCCTGTATGTGGTTAGCAGGATTATGGTAGTGCTGTGGTGAAAGACAAGGTTATATTTGGATTTCTGTATTTGAACGCTCTCTGCTGGGCTGGAAATTCAGCCCTCGTGGAGTTGTAGCACGTAGGAATGAGAGGAAGTGAAACTAGATCTCATTTCACCAGCATGTTAAAAAAAAAATTAAAAAAAAAATAGAGAATTTGAATCCTTTGCAAGATGACAGGATTGTGTAAGAGGACTTTAAAAATGTTCGTCTGGCAGTGCTTCCTTCTTAAGCTGTGTGTTCAGTTTTGTTTTAACAAGATGTTGGTCCTGCATAGACATTTGAAGAGCTCCATGCATCGTAAGGTACGCTTGGCACATTGTTGGCTTATTTAATGCAGCATCCTGAGCTCTTTTTGGAAGTGGTTGGTGCCACATGCTCCTTCACACGCAGCGTCACTGGACTGCGCTCGCAGGGAGCGGGGTGTGTATAGATGCAGGGCTGGTGGGGTGGGTCAGGCTGAGAAGTGAGCTGTGCTTATCCTCTGGGCAACAGGGCTTCGAGTTGCCTCTCGGGTTAATGTTGCCATGTTTTGCTTCATCTCTCTTGAAAACTCATTCTGCTAGGAAGAACAGCTTTATTGATACTGAGAACCTCCTGCTGCCTTTGTGCAGATGCCTGACTGAAGCCGAGAGTCAGAATCTGTGCTACATCGTTCTTAATGTGCTTTCTCTTCTTGCAGGCGTGAATGACAGAGGAGGTGCCCCCGACTGCACTTACGGACGTAAACCTGCGTCTTCTCTGCCACGATGACATAGACACAGTGAAACAGCTCTGTGGCGACTGGTTCCCAATAGAGTATGTTACTGGTTTGGGGTGTGAGATGGTGGGGATCTAGAAACAAATGGTGGGAATCTGCACTGGTCCAGCTCAGAGCTGACACCAAAGGCTCTGCAACCATCTGGACTGTTGCTTAGACAGCAACAGGTTCTGAATCTTCTATGCACTGTGAGGGTGTTCCTTTTAATGGCCCTTTGCTGCCAGTCCTGCCAGGTTCTAAAGTCATCAGAAAGTTCCTGTATGCAGATTTTGGCAGAAAAATGGGCTTTGTAATCAAGGGGGTGGATCAGCTTCTTGGGAAAGACTGTGTATGAGACGAGGAAAGGAACACACCTCCAGGAAAAAGGATAGCATCCCCATGCTCATGAAAAGAACATTGTGTTCTGGAGTGTGTGCTCAGAAAGCACCCTCAGAGCTGAACCAAATCAACACAGAGCGACTGTTCCTAAGGGGCTGTCCCTCTGAACGTCCCAGAGAGAGACTGGATAGTACTTGCCTGTGTAATCAGGATCACTGTTGCTCCCAAAGCTCTGGCAAAGATTTGGCTTAAAGCTGATCTCAGTCTGTCCCGGGTCAGTTCCTGGTAAATGCTTGTATCTGCACAAGCATGGGAATAAGGAGCTTTTCTGGGGGACAGTGATAGCTTTCTGGCTTAAAGCACCCAGGAAAACTACAGCTGTAGACTTCAAGGATTATTTTTTTTTTCTTTAGCTTTGTTGAGAAGGTTTATAGAGGATTTTAGCAGATTATAATTAAGATTGCATAAAACCTAACAAACCAGCAAAAGCATTCATAATATTTTGAATTTGTAGATTTCTTTTACACACAAGGCATGCTGAACTCTCACTTTGAAATAAATTAGTGTCCGCTAGTTTCCCTTTAGTAGCTGCAGAAGGGGGAGGAGAGCTGGAGGCTGGTGATGTGATTTATTTTTTGTAGCAATATGCAGTATTTTTTTCACATGTGTATCAAATTAATGAGATCCTTACGCTCTTAGACGAGGGCAGATGGATCTTGCATTTAAAAATAACTTGCTAAAGATGGAAGTGAGAGCTCTGGGCAATGAATGTAAAATGAAAATGTGGTTGTCTTAGCAAGGCAGGAGGCCATTGCGTGAGCAGCCTTCATTACTGCTTAGATGTAATTTAAAGAAACCATGCTACCAAATGGGGTACAGCAGCTGTTTGATGTTCATTGGTACCATACAACAGTTAAGATGGGAAAGGTGAATAACTTCTTAACCCAGATTTCATGGAATAAGCTAAATCAGTAGCATAGAAGGAGCTTTAGATTGACATATGGCTGAGCTACTTGGCTGTATGTCTTTGCGGAAGACAGCTCTCTCAGTAGTACAGCTTCCCTCCCTTAGTCTTGTGTAAAATACATTGGCCGTCAGTTCCAGCGACTGACATTTAAAGATGCTGCTGCCCATTTCAGTTGAGCAGCATCTTGGCTCTGTGTCCCCAAACGTTCCTGTTTTTTCTTCCTTCCCAGGTACCCTGACTCATGGTACCGAGATATCACTTCCAACAAGAAGTTCTTTTCCCTCGCAGCCACATATAGAGGCTCCATTGTGGGAATGATAGTGGCAGAGATCAAGAGCAGGACAAAGGTGCATAAAGAGGTATGCTGCTAAACTGTGCTTCAATATGAGATAGGCCACCTCTTGCCATGGTTAACTGTGATGCAACTTGTTTGGGGTATTCCCCCCCCCCCCCCATCCAGACACTTATAAGAGTTATTCTGAGTTAATTTAAGAAACCAAGAACACGCCAGTTTCCAGCTAATGGAGCATGGGTGGTGGAATGTGTCTGAACACATGGGCTGCTGAGCAGCCTGGTACCACAAAGTCTCTTCCTGCTGGGGCTAGGCATCTATGGCCCGATGGGAAGCTTACTGCCTGATGTGCTGCGCAGACTCATCAGATCACACAGCCATAATCCAAAAGTGACTGTGTAGCAGGCCATTTAACTGCCGCGTGGCTGTTTTCAGTGTGCCTGGTCATTGCTGGTGACTGAGCTACGCACAGCTGTGGGATAACGAAGGGTGGAACTTCCTTAGCTGTACTGGGCGAGTCACTCTTGTGACTTCCTGCAGAAGCTTCTTCATTTACACAGTCACTGTCTTGAACACAAAGCAGAGGTAACCAATCTGAAGAAAGCTCGGGCTTCAGGGATACCGGAGCTTGAAGGTCAGGAGAGACAGCACAGTACAGCAGAGAGGTGAAGAAGAGATGTTCACTGGGAAA
>NW_009647739.1:1435727-1446668 GCF_000708025.1 Charadrius vociferus
GTCGGGAAAACAGCATAGGCAAGTGGAGTAAAAAAAAAAAAAAAAGCAGGGCCAATGTAGAGAGTACATAACTTCTAAAAGGCCATCAGTGTTATGATTAAACAATAATTTTAACACTCACAGGAAGTGAGGACATTGAATGGCATGGGTCTCTTCACTTTAGGTACCTGGCTTCACCTCAGAGCTAGTTAAAGTCAGAAACTGCATCTTCAGCAACTCTAACAAAAGGCTCTTGTTCCAGCCAAGCTGAAAGCCAGGGTCTTATTCAGACACGGCTCCAGGCGACTGGGCCTGTAGAACATGCTCCTCGTCCTCTACAGCAGTACAGAGATCTCCAGCTGACACGAAGCTCAGATTGGGCGTGCAGGCAATAAAGACTATTGCTGGATTGATCTAGACACTGATGTGTAACTCTGTCTAGAATTGGTACTTTGAATCCTTCCTGGTAAAGAATACAAATATATTCTGTCCCCAAGCCCACAAATAATGTATATGGTGAGGAAACATCATGATTTGTGTTCTGCATCTGGGAAGATGATATGAAAGTAGGAATAACCCCTAAGGGATCATGCTTGGTTTTTTTTCTCCCCACCTCCTTTTTAGAAGCTTCAGCTGAGACTGTTGAGTGAAGTTTCTTGCTATAGCCTTGTTTTCAGCTGTTCCAGTCTGGGATTCTTGCCTTCTACTGTGCCTCCCCGGGTATCCTACTAAATAACTTGTCATATTTCTACTCAGGATGGAGACATCCTAGCTTCCAATTTTCCTGTGGACACTCAAGTTGCTTACATCCTAAGTCTTGGAGTGGTGAAAGAGTTCAGAAAACATGGAATAGGTAAGATGCTGCTAAGTGACAACTCTGCTGCTGTTGTTTGCCACATGTGGCTAGTGGGCATGACTGAAGGAGCTGCACCATTTCACCGCAATAGCCTTTTGAGACAAGCTTGTACCAGCCATTGGGAAGATGATGCACTCACATTCCCTTCTTGGTGTTAATGCAGGTGCGCTGAGATGTTTTTAGTGGTATAGCCGCAACACAATGTGCAGATGTTTCTGAAGAGTGTGGGGCTTTGTCCATTTTGTTCCCAGGGGACAGCTGAGCACACCAAAAACTTGAACTCCTGCTGCTGAGACTGACTGAAAGTGCTAGGACTTCACCCTGGAGCAGGGTTTGAAGCCTGTCTGGTGGGGACGAAAGGGCTTCCAATGCACCCTGGCTTCTGATTTTCTTTCATGGGTATCAGAAACATGGTCCCTGAGGCAGAAAATGTCGGTGCTTTTAGACCTTTCAACTTCAACAGATAGAACAAACGTTTAGAAAAAGACAAAGGGAACTGGGAAAAAAAAAGAGTGTAGCTTGGACCTGATTAAATCTGTCAAATATATGTAGAAGTCAGCTATAAATGCCTGCTACAACACACAGCATTCTTGCAGCCATTTGAAAATCCTGCAGTCAGAAGGGTTTATCTCTGTTTAGAGCAGGATGTATTTTGTCATCAAATAAGTGCCCTTCCAGTGTAATTTCAAGCATGATCTATATTTTTGATCTGAAAAAGAAAATAGGCCAGGTTTGGCAGCATGACCCGGTGTCGTACATCTGGAGTCTCTTCAGTGGATACAGGTGTAACTTACCGTCTTCAAGTCTTCCTTTCTCCCCCAGTCATGTTTAGAAAGGTACAGACTGATGTGATACATAAAGAATTGATCAGAAGAGCCCTCAGTGGGAGCTCTGTATTTAAAACTTGCATTGAAATGCTACTGCAGGTAAATTTTCTGTACAAAGAAGAAAACACTTGCACAGAATAATACTCAGAGAAGGTGGTAAAGGGGTCTTCTGTTCCATAAAATTGTGGTGGTTTTGAGTCTCCTTCCAGTTTTCAAATCCTAATTTTTTTTTTCCAGCTCCATCTTGCTGGAATTTTCTCCTTTTAGAATCAGTGTTTCCTGTATCCATTACATCTAGACAGCGTGTTGCCATGCTCTCTCAAGACCTCTGGATTTGTACCTATAGCAAAACAACCTAAAGAAGCTGCTGCTGCTTTTTCTGAGACCTTTCTCTTGAGAGTTTTTCTACTTGTGTTTGAAGCTGAAGTCTTTCATGCAGGAGGCTTTTTACCCCAGGCATAGTGTTAAGCACTAAAGGGCTGATTTTTCTTTGGCAGACATTGAAAGGCTTTGGTTTCTAGTTCTCTGCTATTCTTAAACCAGAGAGCAGTTGGATTTCTGTGAGACAGAAGAGTGGAATATCTCATGACAAAACTAAACTGCTCTGCTGTTGATGTCTCTTAGTGTCTCTTTGTGCTTGGCTGATACAAATTCCCACTAAGTATCAACTGACTGCAAAGTTAGTGCTGTTGACTTCTGCTCTGAAATCCCGTGGGTCCTGCGCAAAATTTTGTGCTCTGGGAATTGTGAAACAGCAGCATAAATCTTATCTGTGTGTTTATATTAGCTAAGCTATTACTTTAGCCTGTTGTTACCACACCTGATGGAAGAAGTTCCCCTGCAGGTTCTGCTGGGTTCTTTGTGCTGTGTTGAGGTGGTTTGGATGAACCTCCAGGTCTCATCTTTTGGGGCTGGAGTATCCTCTGTGCCCTTCTCTGGCTTCTCCTGCTGACTAGAAGCTACAGAAAATCCAGGTTGAATGAGGCTATCCCTTGGCTCTCCTCCTTAGAAGGGATCTTACAATCCTACTAGTTCTTAGATTTTTAATTCAAGTTCAGCAGACACAATGGAGTAACCTGTTTGTGAAGTCCTGTTTTGACACTCTGCTGTTTTAAATGGCTTTAAAATAGATAAATATGATGGAACTGATACCATTGAAAGTGACTCACTGACCTTCCCCCTAAGCCGAGAGCTGCTTAGCTGGGGATGGGCATTGTTGGCAGATTCCCATGTCTGGCTCATCTTTGTGGTTATTGAATCAGAAGTTTGTGTCTTCATAATATCTGTTTTGTAAAGCCATACTCATATGTGAGATGAAATTCATATTAAAACCACGTAACGTAGTCATGTTAAATTCCTCAGGAGGGTCTTTGAGAACTGGGTGGGATCTGGGGTCTTCAAGCATGTGCAGCAATTGCTGCTTAAACTCTGGGTGTGGGAGATCTCAGCTGACACCTACAAACCCTGCTGCTGTCCCTGAAAAGGCAGACGCACTGTACGATTCTGCTGTTCTTTCCTTCAACAGGTTCACTCTTGCTTGAAAGTTTAAAAGACCATATATCAACGACTGCCCAAGATCACTGCAAAGCCATCTACCTGCACGTCCTCACCACTAACAACACAGCAATAAACTTCTATGAAAACAGAGACTTTAAACAGCACCACTATCTTCCCTATTATTATTCCATCAGAGGGGTCCTCAAAGATGGCTTTACCTACGTCCTGTACATCAATGGCGGACATCCACCCTGGACAATCTTATATCCTTTACCTTCAGTCTGATTAGCGGTGGAACACGATAAGCAGACACCACGCTATGCTGTGGGTTAAGAATGGCAATCTAGCAAAGTGTGACCTGGCTGGACTGATGCCTGCTCAGATGCGAGTTTAATCTGAAGGCAGAAGGAGGGCCGTGTTGGAGGAATTTGACGGTGACCCCAAGCTCCCCTGACTCTGCTGTGCCACAGTTCAGGGAGGCGGTGTAGAGTGGTATATGGAATTTGAAGTTGGAGCGAGTTTGATGCCAGTGATGGCGAATGCTGGTGTTAAGTCAGAGTGCTGGGTGTGCTCTGGTTTGTGTGGTGCAGGATTTGTCCAGCAGCATGGCAGAGAAGCCCTTGGTCTTGATTCCTGTGGCCTAGGATCCCTCGGGACCCTCACCTGGCCTGGATCTCGGCACGCTGCTCTCAAACGGACTTTGGGAGTTTATTTCAGGTCGTTGGATCATAGAATATCCCTGGGTGTAGCTAGTCAGTCCAGACCTCTCCAGGCAGGTGGATGGATTGCCATCCCCACAGAAACTTGCTGTGAGTGCAAAGGGAACTAGCAGCTGCTTAGAGGAGGGATTTCCCACACAAGTTGGAGTCAGTGTTCCCAAGTTGCCTTATTTTATGGTGCAAAGGAGAGCCACTTTTGATAGGAGCAGGCAATTAACACAAGGAGCAGATCTGTCTGTCTAACTGAGCAAAGCAGCTTTCGCTGTCATGGAGTCTCTTTAGGGAGTGCTAGTCCGCAGAGTACTTTAAGTTATTTCTTAAGTTACAGTGTGTAAATGTCACTGTCCTTAACTGATGGCCACTGACTACCTACAGCACATTGGATCAACGTTAGCCAGCCTGAGCCCGTGTTCAATTCCCCAGAGGATATATCGACAAGCCCAGAGCCTTCTCTGCAGCCTTCTGCCCTGGTCTGGCATTTCTGCCAAGAGCGGCATTGAATATAGCCGGACAATGTGACTGCATCAGAAGATGTACAAAAAACAAAGGTAGGTACCTGAGGGAAAGCTCCCTTCTCTGCCTGAGGCTGGCAGCGACGGAGCAGTGATGTCTCATGGCCGCTATCCTGGGGCAGCTGAGAGCATCCTCGAGCGAGGGCTGCCGAAGCTGCAGCTCTGCTGCTGGGCGAGCTGCCGTGTAAGGTGTCTGGCGTATCGCTGTGCTCTGGTCTCCAGCTGGTGGCCAAACCCCTATTGGTTTCATTTGAACTCTGATCTTGTTTACTTGAGCCCAGACCGTGACAGCAGATGGAACCTGTCCCTGCTGTCTCTCTCTTCCCAGCTCTGTTAGACCACCTTGCGAGACACAGAGTGACTGAGTCCTCGCTCTTTCCCCAGCTCCGTGTCCCAGCACAGTAACTGACAGCCCGTTTGCTGCCAGTTGCATTGCAGGTCTCTGACAAAGTCTTCAGGACATTGGCTCCCCAGGACGCTTGAGGAGACGCGTAACGCCTGGTTTCCCAGAGACAGCTGTCCTCTTCTTTCCATAGGATTGTTCTTCCTTTCATCTCCTGAACCATCCGACTCTGCACTGATTCCAGTGATGATGGCTCTTGGTCAGTGACCCAGCCCCTGGACGGGACTCCTTGTTCCACAGGTTGACCGAGATTTGGCAGACTTCACACTTGACGGGCTGCAGCCCTGACTTACCCCCGTGGCCTGGAGCCTGCGAGCGCTGCCTGGGCAGGCCTGGCTGTCGTGCGAGGCGTCTGGCTGTGCCGTAGCTGAGGGCCCTTTGCGTCACCGGTCTGTGTGCATGTTGCACTGTCCCCACCACTTCCCTTGCCTCTGGTTTGCTCCTATTCTATACGTGATGTAGAGGGGTTCAGGTGCTGCTTCCACACCATGGCTACTGAAAGCAGCATGAATGAGGTTAATTTATCTGCACTGACCAACCACGTAAACGAGCTGTAAGCGCCCTGGCAGGCCACTGCTGGCAGAGTGTACAGTTGTGCCCTTGTTGCAGGGGAAGGTGGTGGTGAGGATCGTGTCTGGGTCCTGCCAAGTCAGGTGCTGCTGCTGCCTGCAGGTAAACTTCAGGGAGGGTAACACTCACGTGAGAAACAGTGACTTAAAAAGAAGCATTTAATTCAGGATGCGTCAAGTAGAAGGCAGGGAATGAAATTGCTATTTCATAGTGAAATATATATATTATACTGTATAGATCTTTCTGCCTCTGTCCAAGTTGGAACGTAGCAGGGGAGGAGAGCTGGGGGTGTAGAGCCACTGCTGCAGCCAGAGCCCTGCGGAGTCCAGCGCTGAGCCCTTCTCCTCCCCTGCATGCATCCTCCCGTGGCACCAGGGCTGGACTCGTGCAGGATCTTTGGAGATAAGCTCAGTGCACAGATCACAACAGCTTTTCCCTGTTGAAGAAAAGCTCTCCCAGCTGCTCACTGGTGCGCTTCAGGCCATAGTGTGGGCATCACCGTGGGGCTGTGCAAGCAGACAGCCTCCCTGCGGCTGTCCAGGAGACTCCTGTCCTGGCGGTGGGACCCCTGTGGCTGTGTCTCAGCTCACTGGCAGCTGTGTCCAGCCTGTGTGGAGGGTCCTGATGTTCCTGTGTGCCACAGCCCGGCCGGACACCCTTCCTGTGCCTCGGAGCGAGGTTGGGCGAACGCTATGCTTTTAAGGTGTGAATCCCTGCAGCTCACCCAGCCTAGGCACGTGTCAGAGGTGCAGGTATCCCTGTAAATCCCCCTTCCCTGGCTGCGGCTCTTCCCCTGCTCAGCACCATGTTCCTCATTCCCTTCTCATTTTGAAACTGAGACTTGAGCAAAGGAGGTCTAAGCTGCAGCCGGCGCATCACCTGTATGCACAGGCAGAGGTGCCTCTGGCAGCGGGTGGGGGCAGGGCATGGGGGCAAGCCATCATACAGGCCAGGCTTAGACTCAGAAAAGAAAGCGTGTGAAGATCTTGCAGTGCAGATGACCATACAAAGTCATTTCAGCGTCTGTAAGCCCCTGAGGTGGGAGTTAGTTAATAAAAGAGCACAGCGCTTGCTGTGCATGGTACCATGCTGCTTCCCAAGAAGGGTGGCTGGGACTAGCTCCCCGCTCTGCCCACGGCTGCCGCGGGGCTGGCACTGTGGTGCTGCCGCTCAGCTCAGAGGTGGCTTTGGCACAGAAAGCCCCGGTGAGCACAGCTTCCCTCGTGGCCCTGCAGCCTGGACTGCAGGAAGCAGATTGCTCCAGCCCCGGGAGCCGGCACATGCTGTGTTTTGGAGCGGCGGCACGCTGTTCTGCTGGGAGACAGCTGTCCCTCTTCAGGGGTTTGAGTAGGTCTAGCTCAAGGACTATTCAACATGGAGTGGGGGGGAAACAGTGTCTCCATGAGGACAGTGGAGCTCAGAGCTGTGGGAGAGTCCATCCTTGGAGACTGTGGAGCCCCAAGCCAGGGCTGACCTCAGAGCAGGCCTTGTCCTGGGGCTGTTGGAGCAGAGCACTCCAGAGGCTCCTTCCAACCTATGCATCTCGGGTTCCCCTTCAGGTTAGAAGCGCAGGCAGCTGTGCTGGGCACAGCAAGCAGGCTGAGTAAGGCGTGAGGGCTGCAGTGTTGTGGCAGAGGACATGCGACGGGGCAGGGAGCTGCAGGCTGAGCTGCGGCTGCTGCTCACAGCTTTGGCCAAGGTGCCTCTCGGGGTTTTAGCTGGGCCATGTGGTGGAAGAGGAGCTCTGCCACCCGCAGCTGGGGCATGGAGATAGCGTGGTGGGTTTGCAGCCTCCTGCCACCGGTTCCCCTCGGCGGGGCTGGGGGGGCCCGCCTGCGAGTGACATGGTGGAGCAGCTTGCAGAAGAGCGGGGCAGCTCTGTGCAGCCAACAGCTCCGCTGAGCTGCTCATGGCACCACAGCTTGGGAGGGCACGGGGGCTCCCTGTGTCCCCCTCCTCCCGTGCTGTGGAACCGCCTGGCTCCTTCGGCCAGGCTCCGGCTGCCCCCGGCTTGGCTGCCTCCAGTCCCTCGCTGCTGTGCCCACCACCAGCCTGCGGCTCTGCCCACAGGGAGCAGACGTTGCCTTGGCTTTGCCTGTCCCTGTTGTCCCTGATGCTCCTCTCGCAGCCCGACTGCTGCAGAGGAACACAGCACCTTCCCAGGGGAGACCTGAAGCACTCTTCCAGCCTCATTTGTGTTACCACTTTTGGGTTTTGCTTTTGGTTTTTTTTTTTTTCCCTGCTTACCCACGTTTTACTTAAACACATCTATTGGTTTATATGAGTTTCTTTAGAAGCTCAAGTTCCTGGTTGTGCTCAGCACTTGCTTCCTCTGGACCAGAATGAATCTTCCTCTCCTGGCGGTCTGGCACTGATGTCTGTCTCCCTCCACCCCCTCTTGTCCTGTCCGTTACACAACCCAGCACTTGAGCACATCCCAAGGGGACCTGTGACTGGTCTGTGCGTCCTCCTGCCACCCCATCCTCTGAGGTGTCAGCCACGTCCCCACCTCACAGCCCGTTATTTATTGAAGAGCATTGTGCTGCCACCGTCAGCCTCTCTCTAAACATCTTCAATTAAACCTGACCTTTTTTCTGAGTCGTTTGTCTCTCTATGCAGGAACCTGTCTCTGAACAGCTGCTCGAGCACCTTCACCTGACCTTGCGCTCTGCTGCGATGCACCGGGGCCGGCTCTGGCTGGGAGCCGCTGCTGCTCCCGGCCGGGCATCAGCTCGGAGCTGGCAGCACAGGGAGCCAGCGGCTGGAGCATGGGGAGCAGCTCCTCCAGCGCAGCGCCTGCCATGTTGCAACAAGGCTGCTGGATGGGTGGAGGATTTTACTAAGGCTCAGCTGAAATGCTTTGCCCCACAGAGACCAGGGCCTTGCGCAGCCTCAGTGCAGCCGGGCTCCTCGCTGGTTGCCCCGTGGACAGGACAAAGGCCCCCGCTATGCACAGCCAGTGCCCAGGAGGTGCTCTGCCACCTGTAGTGGCACAGCAGCTTCTCCCCAGGCCCCTGCTTCAGGGCCCTTGGGTCCGTGAGCCATTTTGGAGTAACCCAGCACCAAAAGCTTAACAAGGGTTTGTGGTGGGGCAGCCCCCTGAGCTGGCCCCCACTGTGCCTGCCCCCTCTGCCCCAGCTTCCCCCAGCTGAGGGGCTGCCAGCAGCAGCTCTGGGCACTGCCCTGTGCCTCCAGCTTCTCGCCCCAGCACAGTCCAGCAAGCAGCAAAAGGCAGAGGGAACCGACAGGCGCTGTGCTACCCCAGCCCCTGCACCCCCAAAGTGCTGGGTGGCCGCAGGCTCTGCGCCGGCAGTCATGAACGATCCTGACTGCAAAGCGTTCAGCAAAGCCATTTATTCCACTTTCCTGCTCCCACAGATCTCCAGGTATAAACCCACACAAGCACTCCCCCAGTGCCCCAGAGGGAATTCATGTCACGCCACCCCGTTGCGCTGGCACCCCGAGCGGGAGCCCGACCGCACCGCTGCCGGCAGAGGGGACCCCTTCCACCGATGCTGGCAGAGCTGCTTGACCAGCAGCCCTGTCCCTCAGCTGTGTCTGCTGCACACACAGCCACATCGAAGTCAACACGGGGCATTTAAAAAATAAGACGTTTTGTTCCTTAAAAATGAACCAGGGACCTGACAACAGCAGTGTGTCCCTGAAATCAAAGCATAATTCTAAGGCTTCAGCGCCCTCACGTAAGCACATGAACTCTCTGCAGGGGCTGTGCAGGTTGATCTGGGAAGCTCGCTAGAGTTTAATGGCCATAAAAATACATAGCTGTCCCCTGCTTCAAACAAACCCTCCCGGCTGGGCAGTGGAATCGCGTGGGCAGCAACTGCAGCCAGCGACGGGTCGGAAAGTTAGAAGAAAGTCTCTAGTCTCACCCACTTTTAATCAAGCGCAAACACAGCGGCGTCACTCCATCGGCTCAACCCCTACATCGTAGCAGGTCTCTGTTAGATGAATAATGTCCAATGAGTTTTAAGTCTGCAAATCAAGTTTCTTACATGCAAGATTCTTTCTTTTGCAGAAATAACTATAAAATGCTACCAAAATCAAATCGATAGTTTGATTCCTTTACAAAGACAATGATGTAAAATCTTAAATATTGTCAGAAAGGATTTTTTTACTGTTTCCATTTTGACAGGTCTGGTATCTCTTTTCATGTCATTCATCTAACAAAAGATCTAGAATAAGCAACACTGAATTAATGAATTCCACTTTTTGGCCACAAAATAACTTAGTAAGATAATTGATAGAGGCAGCAGTCCTGAGAGATAAATGTGTATTTTGATTTGTTATTTTACTGTCCGAAGCTCAGAATTGCTAAATGGCAATCCCAGATGGAGGGTCTGAGTAAAGACACCAAAGTCTAGGCACAGCTCAAATAAAAGACCTGATTCCTTTGAGTACTGATCTGTAGAAATTCTGGTGATAGCACAAGGTGCACAGGGCCTCCTCTTTGTAATTGGACCACGTGTGATGTAGAAAGCCTTTTTGAAATTAATGATCTTCAATTATCAAAGGACTGCTTCTCTTCTGCTTCTCTTCTGCATGAGCGACAAGTGTGAAGATTTCTGTGCCTTTCTGTCACCTTTCTCCAAATGTGTTTTCATAGCATTTCAAGAAAATGCAAGTATCTGCCTGGGGACACCACGGCTCACCCACACGTCCCCCTCAGCCACAACCCAGGGCCAACTGCCTCCATCCACGCAGCTGCCGAAACCTGCCAAGTGCCGCGGGGGCACACCAGGAGACCCTAGCTCTCACGCTGTACCCTGGGGCGTCAGCCGGACTCTGCTACCCGGGAGGAAGGCTGCCTCCCGCACTGCCTCCGTGCAAGCCAGGGAGAACTCGGGTTCAAGCAACACATCACCGCACCGAGGGTCACGATTCCGGTCCAGGTTACTCAGCCCAGGGCGGGGGGAGATGCCCACCAGCTGCGAGACGGCCCTCACCCGCATCCTGAGGCTGAGCGGATAAATAGGGCTCTTCCCTACGCGAGTGGTCGCCAGGAAAGGCCGGAACTCGAGCTCGCTACGCTCCGGAGCCCGAGACACAACCCCAGCCAGCAACCAGACCTCCTAACGCCGGCGCTACGCGGCGGTGCACGGCACTCGCCGACGGCAGCTCTACATGCGGTGCATTCCCCCGCTGGGCTGCGAGAGCCCAGCAGACCTAGGAGGGAAGCTTCGTCTTCCCTGGGGCTAACGCTCAGAGCTCTACACACCCCCTCCCTGGATGTCCCACCTCCAGCCCGTGGTCTCGGGAATGCACCGCGCTGATCTCGATGGTATGCAGCTCCTCCAGGGTCAGCTGCCTGGCGTAGAAGTGTGCCACCACGCGATGTGGCCCCTCTGTCAGGTGCGAGCACAGATAGTCAGCTTCCGTCAGGCGCACACAGCCCAAACCCAAGCCCAGCACCCGATTCAGACCGTCCTCCAGGGACCAGTAACGGCGATCCACGAACCCCCCGGGAAAGCCCAGTAGTCCGTCAAATCGCATCTGCATCTGCAATAGAGGCGCATGGTGTTAATGGGGCACGGCGGGAGCCCCCCGGGGCGGGGGGGGG
>NW_009647739.1:1447946-1451172 GCF_000708025.1 Charadrius vociferus
CCCGGCCCACCCCGGACGGGGTGGGCCGGGGCTGACCCCCACGCCACCCCCCCGTCAGGGAGCCCTGCGGCAAGGCTATGTACAGGGGCAGTGACAGCAAAGGGCTGTGCTCGGTGTGTACAAAATATACAACGGTAGTGTCCTTCATCTGCTGCTTTTTAACCCCAAAACCCCACCCCACCCTCCCACACCCCACGTAATAACACTACGTTTAGGGGGGAGTCCGGCAGGCAGGGAGGTCCGGCCCCGCTCACAAGAGGTTCTGCTCGTCCTCCAGGTGAAGACGCGTCTGCTCGAAGAGAAGGGGCTGCGTGGGTCTGCCGGTGCCGCGGCCGGGGAGCGTCTTGGTGAAGTCGGATGAGCCTGAGTGAGGAGAAAAGGGGGTTCAGCCCCAATAACGCCAACCCTGGGGGGCAGACTAAGAGCCGCCAGGCCCTGGGGACAGGGCAGCGTGGGCCAAGGAGACCAGCACCCCCTCCACTCCCTCCTACCCTGGACTGACCACAGGAGACCTCTGCCCCTGCTAAGATGCAGGTTCAGCAAGCGCCAGGGGTGGGACACAAAGGGGACACGCTATCTGCCACCGGCCTGGGAGAAGCCAGACAGATGTTTTTGGTGCCCACCAGGCAGCAGAGCCCTCACCCAGGAGCTCAGCAGAAGCCAAGTGGGAAGGACTGAGCCTTCTGCTGCCCTGGCCTGGGGTCCTGGCACTCGGGGACAGCAGGGACCCCCACGGGGCACAGGGATGCTGGTGCCAGGAATGGGAAGGGAGCCAGGACAGAGCCAGCAGCGCAGGCTGGATGGTTTGCTGCCCCCTCTCCTTCCCTACCCCACTGGCCAGGATCAGACCCATCCCCGCTCTCTCCTGGCCTTCCCGGGAGGGGTCCTGCTGCCCCACACAACAGCAATGCATAAGAAGAACGAGAAGACGTACCAGCTTACTCCTCTATACCAATAGAGCAGGAATCGGGACCCAGTGCTGCCCAAGACAGGAGGGAGGAAGGCAGACAGAGAGGGAAGGAGACATTAGAGAGGTACTCAGAACAGACTGCAACTCTACGGAAGAAAACAGGCTGCAACGACAACAGTTGGGGGTGAGGACAGTGCAGCATCCCACGGCTGCGGTGGCCAGCAAAGCACAGCACCCCTTGGCCCTCCCCACCGCAACATCGCCCCGCGGCAGAGGGGTGCCCACTGCCCCCCACACTGGCTCAGTCTCCCATAAGCCAGCCCAGATGGTTCCCCTCCCTCTGCCAAAAGCAGGAGTGCGATTTGGGGGAAGGCACGGGAGGCCACTGTCACATAAACTGTGCTATCGAGCGGCCGCAGACTGGAGAGGAGAAAGTAGGGGAAGGACAGAGACAAAAGGGTGAGGGAGGAGGAGAGAGAAGGGGGGGGGGGAGTTAACTCTGTGTTAGCCCCCCTCGCCCACAGCTCGCCCTGCCCACTGGGACGAAGCAGGAGCCTGTGCTCCGGGCAGGTACATCCCCGTCCCATCCCAAGGCTGCAGCACTCCGCCCCGGACAGGGAGGCTGCCCATGGTCAGGCACAGTCCGCAACCTGCCCGGGCTCCTCAGTGCCTTGAACCGGAGCTGCAAGTGCAGCAGCTTGGCAGCGCACCTCCAACCCCAACGGCGCGGCCGTTACCTGGCAGGTAGACGTCTACCGGAGGGTCACTCTCGGACTGCGTCAGGCTCCTGTGCTCCCCGCAGCTACCGTCCTGCAGGACGTCTTCAACGGAGGGTGGGCGGCTACCTAGAACCAGCCGAAAGCGCAGCCCCTCAGTCCCCAGACCAGCTCTGCAGGGGCAGGCGGCCAGGATGGGTTGAGGTTTCTCATGTGAGGAAGCTCCCCGTGTCCCCCCAGATGCCTCAGGAAAGCTGGTTAGACTGGCCCAGGTCACAGTGTCAAAGGACCACCTTTTCATCTGCAGGCTCATGCCCCAAAATGCACCCAGCACTCCCCTCTCACCCCATCCTCATGCCCTCTGGGTGCTGACCGAGCACCAGAGACCCATCCCGAAGACACGGGGCACATCCTGCACGCCCAGTACTGTGCTCACACTCTCACCAGGACCCCAGTGGTGCACGCAGCCATCTCCCCATCAGCCATGTGAGGAGACAGCCCATGGCATGGAAAGCTCTACTTGTGTACTTGCTTAACAGCAAGGAGCGATGCTTGGCAAATAAACCAGGGACATCTGTTGATTTTGCTTCCCCGCTTCCCAGGAGAGACCCTAGCACCTTTCTCTGGTGAAGTACAAGCAGCTCAGAGATGGACTTCAGGGGCTGGATGTTTCTGAACTCGTATGTTCATTTCCCAACTGTCCCCCATCCCACCACAGCAGATCTATTGGTCCCACACCAAGACAAGGTCTGGCCGCCCCCACAGCCAAGTGCACACCTACCCTGCTGCAGGGATGAGGCCTCCTCGATCTCTTCCCCTGCCATGCTCTGTAAGGAGAAACAGCACAGGTTACTTCTGGAGGCCTTTGCTGCACTTGTCTCCTGCTCTGACCTTCTCCAGAGAGCTGTGGTCAAGGCCAGGGACATGTTTCCCAGAGGGAACAAGGGGCCACCCACCAGCCCTGTGGCACCATGGGTGGGAATGGAGGGGTCTTACAGGCAATGGTGCTGGAAGCCCAGCAAGGCCCAGCTGCCACCCCTGCCCCAAACACTGCCCGGCTCGCCCAGGAAGCTGGGGGAAGGTCAGCTCTGACATGGCTCTAGCCCAGTGGCCTTCCAACGCCCCAGCTCCCAAAGAGGTGTTAGGAGCGCACGGAGCAGCTATGTGCTTTGCCATGGAGCCCGATGACTAAATCAAGGCAGCCAAGACTGCTGGCTCCAGGCCACTCATGCTAACAAGCTCATCTTTACCCTGTCACTGAGGAAGCGATGGCCCTTCACATGGCATCTCCCGTGTCCCAGAAGAAGCCCTCCTCCCCCCCCAAGAGCTCTGGCTCAAAGCAGCTCCCCAGCAGACCACACTTACTTCTGGAGAGCTGGTCTCTCTCAGGACCAGCTCACCCCCGCTCAGCGCTGGCTGCGAGTCCGAGTCCTCGGAGAGCTTCTCTTCATCCTCCTCGTGGATCGGGGACGAGGGAGACCGTAGTGTGCTGAGGCAAGAGAAACTCCATTTGCAAGGAGCTGCAGTGCTGCCAGCACCACGGACCCTGGCGGATTTGGTGGCTGCGGCTCAAGTTGTCAGCACCCCTGCCCTGCCCCCC
>NW_009647739.1:1451276-1505651 GCF_000708025.1 Charadrius vociferus
GCGCCTCCAACCCCAACGGCGCGGCCGTTACCTGGCAGGTAGACGTCTACCGGAGGGTCACTCTCGGACTGCGTCAGGCTCCTGTGCTCCCCGCAGCTACCGTCCTGCAGGACGTCTTCAACGGAGGGTGGGCGGCTACCTAGAACCAGCCGAAAGCGCAGCCCCTCAGTCCCCAGACCAGCTCTGCAGGGGCAGGCGGCCAGGATGGGTTGAGGTTTCTCATGTGAGGAAGCTCCCCGTGTCCCCCCAGAGGCCTCAGGAAAGCTGGTTAGACTGGCCCAGGTCACAGTGTCAAAGGACCACCTTTTCATCTGCAGGCTCATGCCCCAAAATGCACCCAGCACTCCCCTCTCACCCCATCCTCATGCCCTCTGGGTGCTGACCGAGCACCAGAGACCCATCCCGAAGACACGGGGCACATCCTGCACGCCCAGTACTGTGCTCACACTCTCACCAGGACCCCAGTGGTGCACGCAGCCATCTCCCCATCAGCCATGTGAGGAGACAGCCCATGGCATGGAAAGCTCTACTTGTGTACTTGCTTACAGCAAGGAGCGATGCTTGGCAAATAAACCAGGGACATCTGTTGATTTTGCTTCCCCGCTTCCCAGGAGAGACCCTAGCACCTTTCTCTGGTGAAGTACAAGCAGCTCAGAGATGGACTTCAGGGGCTGGATGTTTCTGAACTCGTATGTTCATTTCCCAACTGTCCCCCATCCCACCACAGCAGATCTATTGGTCCCACACCAAGACAAGGTCTGGCCGCCCCCACAGCCAAGTGCACACCTACCCTGCTGCAGGGATGAGGCCTCCTCGATCTCTTCCCCTGCCATGCTCTGTAAGGAGAAACAGCACAGGTTACTTCTGGAGGCCTTTGCTGCACTTGTCTCCTGCTCTGACCTTCTCCAGAGAGCTGTGGTCAAGGCCAGGGACATGTTTCCCAGAGGGAACAAGGGGCCACCCACCAGCCCTGTGGCACCATGGGTGGGAATGGAGGGGTCTTACAGGCAATGGTGCTGGAAGCCCAGCAAGGCCCAGCTGCCACCCCTGCCCCAAACACTGCCCGGCTCGCCCAGGAAGCTGGGGGAAGGTCAGCTCTGACATGGCTCTAGCCCAGTGGCCTTCCAACGCCCCAGCTCCCAAAGAGGTGTTAGGAGCGCACGGAGCAGCTATGTGCTTTGCCATGGAGCCCGATGACTAAATCAAGGCAGCCAAGACTGCTGGCTCCAGGCCACTCATGCTAACAAGCTCATCTTTACCCTGTCACTGAGGAAGCGATGGCCCTTCACATGGCATCTCCCGTGTCCCAGAAGAAGCCCTCCTCCCCCCCCAAGAGCTCTGGCTCAAAGCAGCTCCCCAGCAGACCACACTTACTTCTGGAGAGCTGGTCTCTCTCAGGACCAGCTCACCCCCGCTCAGCGCTGGCTGCGAGTCCGAGTCCTCGGAGAGCTTCTCTTCATCCTCCTCGTGGATCGGGGACGAGGGAGACCGTAGTGTGCTGAGGCAAGAGAAACTCCATTTGCAAGGAGCTGCAGTGCTGCCAGCACCACGGACCCTGGCGGATTTGGTGGCTGCGGCTCAAGTTGTCAGCACCCCTGCCCTGCCCCTCCACCAGCAGCATAAGCCAACACACATAAGGCAGGAGCTCAAACTATCGACCTAAATTCACCAGGGTCCTCCAGTATCAGCTACACGAAGAGCAGCAGCAGCAGAGTTTCGGGGACAGAGCCAAGTGGTGCAGAGCTTCAGCACAGTGACACAACTTGGACAAATCTGCCTTCGCATGGAAAGCAAGAGGCCCAGGTCCAATGCTGCTCCTCACACCTTCAGGGGCTCCCGCCCCAGGGGGAAATTTGGAATGCAGAATAGCGAGGAGTGCCAGGAACAAACCCCATCTGGCCCCATTTGTATGGCCCTGCGAAGGACACGTGAAGGGCACCTGCAGTGGGCTGCCCACTCCACAGCATCCACACCTACATCCTCCATCACAAGGCCACTAGAGGAGGCTTCAGACAATAACTACAGCATATCACTCAGCATTTTGTGCTCTGAAACTCAGGTTGCGTCTCTCCCAATTCTTTTGTTCCTGGGGAACTCCATGGAAAGCTGAAATCCAACAAGGTTTGGATGTCAAATGCAAATTGAGGGACTAACTGCATCGGAAAGGAGACATTTCCATCTGAATTTTGGATGAAATCTCCCTGTTAAAAATCCTCTGTCTTTTGGTGACAAAGCCAGCCCTCAGGAGACATAAGCTGGTAACCTCAGGCTGAACACAGGGGCAACGTCCCAATTCTCTCACTAGCCTCCTAAAATTCTGAGTTAGCGGTGATGGGACCAGCCAGAGCCCTCTCCTGGCTCCCACCGAGTGTGGCCACAAGCCCTCAGGGCTTGCAAGAGGAGTGGGCCCCTCCATCCCCATGCTGACCTATCTGGAGACTTGCTGCGTTTGCCCTTTTGGTGGCTGCTCTCCACGGCTCTGTCCATCCCAACAAGCGGGCGGCTCGCGGGCGGCATCCCATCCACCACACCAGAGTAGTTGATTTCGTCATACAGAGGAGCTGACGGGATGGAGGGGGAAACCGAGCGAAGGCCATTCAGCGCTTCCAGCAAGGAAATGGGCTCGTAGCCCGGAGGGATGTTGTCAGAGCTCTGTGGAGGAGAAAGAGCGGGCACATTAAGAAACCCTCACCAGGCTAGAAGCCCCAGAAGCCCCCCTAGAAATGGGAGGCCCCGCTGCAACCCAGCCCTGCACCTCCCACACTGCTCTCCCAAGCAGCACGTCCCTACAGCCACCTCTCTAGAGAGCCTCAGCCTCCTTCCCCTGCAACAGCCACACGTTCCCCCTTGGGCTGTAACACCGACGGTCCAGGCGAGTTTCCAGAGCAATGCTTGAGAGACCGGGCATCTCAGCGAGCCAGAGCATGGCTCAGCACCCCCTCCCTGCCATATTAGGGAGCTCTGTCAAGAGCCAGACGAGGCCAGTGGGAAAGCAGGTTCCTAACAAGGCTGCTTTAAAATGCGTTGGGTTTTTTTTTCTCGTAAAAGTTCCTCCGACGGTTCAGAGACCCTTCCAGCTCAATAAGCATTCCACTTGTGCTTCCAGCACTGTTACAGGCAGCTGTTTCACAGCACCACCAGTGTCACTAAGAGAAAGTTGAAGGAGGGGAACACGTGTGCACCAGCTGAGAGCTGGTCGTCAGAGGCTACACCACTTCCACCTCCTCCATGGTCTCGGTCCTCTCAGCTGCCAGTGGTGGCTCTCTGCACAGTCGCCTCTGCTAAAAGGTAGGAAAGGGATCATAGAACCACTGACCTCACCAGGCAGGAGGGCAAAACTGCACCAATTCCCATTCCCTCTGTAACTCACTAAGCTGCCAGTGAAAGGGACCCTTGCAAAGCCATTAAACCAGCGCTGGTTTAACTCCAAAAATCCTCCTGATTGTAAAGATTCTGTGGATGCAGAGACAAACGGGGTTTATGCTGCAACCCAGTAGACAATATGCAGCTCAGCCCAGTCCGCCAAAAACAAAGAGGCAAGACTGCAGCAGTTCAGGCTTACATTAAATTGAGCTGTTTCAGCCCTGTATCCTCAGGGAGGTGGTTCTATGTTGTACCCAAATGGCATGCTGCTGCTAAGCCCGGCCATGAACTCCCGGAGCTTCTCTGTGCCTGACCTCCCAATCACACAGCTGCAGATGAGCCTGCCCAGCAACCTGTTCCAACACAGCAATTAATTTGGTGTGAGTTGATTGCTGAACTGACTCACCTGTGGTCACAGAAGGAGCTAGATCTGAGGGGGAAGAAAGAACGAGTGGCACCTGGGGTCAAGCATCAACCCACATCCCCTAAGTACCGGTCTTGCGATGGTTATGAGCTTGCTGCGCTGAAGACGGCAGCTGGTGATTGCAAGATAACCAAGTCAGCTGAACAAGGAATCGGTTCACAGTTGCTGCCACCTGTAGGCGGTGGGGCCAAAAGCCATCTCCACAAATACATTTCATTTCCAGACAGCAGCTCCGAGGTGCTATTTTGTGGATGGAAAAGTCAGGGAGACAAATCCCCCTGGCTTATGTTTGGCACATTTTCTCTTGGCTGTGTAGACCAAGGCCTGAGGGTTTAAAGGCTGCACCTTTTGGTTTGCTGTCGTGAAAGTTGAGGTTCTGCGGCACAGGTCAGAGGCTGCAGGAGAATTCCTCAGCCAATGGCTACAAGACCCGTGCTGCAAGTTACTGAGCTTTCAAACAACCCTAAGAGACACAGCTCCTTCCTGGGACTACTAAGCTACTCCCACCACACCACCCATAGTGCCCATGGCTCCAGCAGGAGTACTGCTAGGCGCTGCAGGAGGCTTGCAGAGAGCCAGGGTCATGCCAAGTTTGCAACAGCCTCATTACCTGAACCCAGCCTCAGGTTTTCTCCAGACCTGACAAGCACAGCAAGCCACACTCCTCGTAAGGCCGAGCATCTAGGCCGGCTTGAGCAAAAGAAAACTGCAGCCTCCTTGGTTCCAATGACAGCTGTATCTGCATTTGATGGGAGCACACAAAGAGGGCACAAACAGACCCTTCCCAGACTGGGGGCCTCTCCCACTTTTCCCCTTCCCAGCTCCTGGTCCCCCATAATTGCCATTCATGCTGTCCCCAGCACAGCGTTCCAGTTACACACTCTCACGCCAACTCACAGAGTCCCCAACAAGACCAGCTCCATCCTTCCTGCTTCTGTAAAAGCTAAAGAGCCCATCGCAGCCAGTGTTCCTGAATGCAAGATCTGGTCCAACTGTGCCTAATTTGTCTACCTCTACATCCCAGCACCGGGGTGGAAACCACAACCAGGTGTGCCCACGCCAAACTGCCAAGAGGATGAGACAAGTACAAGCTTTTGGGTGAGCCAAGGGGACAGCAGCTTGCCCCCAGCCCCAAAGCTACGAAAATGTCTTGGCCAGGAACTATAAAGCAGCCAGGCTCAGGACCTGGGGACAGTCCCTGAGAGTCAGCGTCAGCCCCTGTGGCAAGCTGCTTCTATTGTGCTTATTCCTCCGCACGCAAACCAGGGAGGTTAGCGATGGTCCGTGCAGGGTGTGAGCCTCTCACCGCTAATGCGGAGGCAGTACCTGTTGTGTGACAGCCTGTGCAGGGGAACAAGTCAAACCCAGCGTGTTAGCAAGCCCTCGCATGTGTAACACTTCCACGTGCTAGTGACACTGCTTGCAAAGAGTTGCCATAGGAGCCAAACACAACCAAGTCCACTTACTGTTTCCCTTCTAGGTTTCCTGCTGGACAGGGAGACAGTGCTCACTTTAAGGGGTTTAAAGGGACACTGTCAAGAGAAAACCATGTTTTAAAGAAGTTGTTTCTTGAGGTTAGTGACATGAAGAGCCACATAGCATCTCCTCACCTCGCTCCAGGTGCCAGAACCTGCTTCCTCTACACACCATACTCTGCTTCACAACAACCCTTGAGGTCTCTCCCCTGCCCTATTTCTTAGCCCCACTTGAAGGCAGCAGAGCTACAATGCTGAGAGGACAGAGAGATAAACCCAGGCTTTTTCTGTGACAATATCCTTCTGTTCCCGTGAACGTCTGCGATATGATCTAGATGCAGATCTCCCTCTCCTCACTATGTCACGTGTCTCGCCAGAGCCAGCTGTGCAACAAGCACTGCTTAGGGCTGGCCTCACTGCACTGAGGACGTGCGACCGGGCCCCGAGGCCACGAGCACCATACTTTCCATCCCACACTCCCTCAGCTGCCTGCCGAGACCCTGATCACTCAGGGAGGCTGGCACAAAGAGGCCTTTCTGCTACCATGCTGGGAACCTCAATGCCAAGGGGCATTTCATCAGAGCGTGCGACACAGATGTGCGTGCAAGTCAAACTGTGACCCCTCCCACTGTCCCAACTCCCACCCTGTCATCCCCAGAGTCTGCCACTTTTCTGCTGGGACAGGCCCTGAGAAGTCTTCTCAGACTGACGTTTCTGTGGATTTGTTTCCTCCAAAAGACAGGAGTGCACTTGGCTAAAACCAGCCCTATTACTAATCCACGAGAGGAGAGATCCCGGCTGTCTAGCAGGGCTGACAAGAAAGGCTGCACCCTCAGAAACACCTCGCTCCAAGGCCTGAGCGCACCCCCTGAGGTCCCAGGCACGCCAGCCATCAGGTCGAGCAACTCATGCGTGTACAAGCTGCCCGCTCAGGCTGAGACCAGCACACAGGCTTTGTGCACGAGGTTGCGAGGTACTTACAGAGTGCTCGTCGTGGTCAACACTCTGTGCCAACACAGGGCTGAACGACACTGGCGACAGAGCCCCTGGCTTCTTCCTCACAGCCCGGATCTGCAGCAGGGCACGGAAGGCTAGGAGAGAAGAGCAAGCAGGTGACTGCATGGCCAAACAGGACCACATCATGCTAGACGTGTCCTGGAGCAACTCAGCTCGCCGCAGACACAGTGTCAGCGTGGGGGAGCTCCCAGTGTGCATGGGGAACAGGATCACGGAGCACACCAAAGCCAAGCGCTATGGCCTGGCTTCTAGTTGATCGGTCTATACTGGTGAGAGATCTGTTGGCCAAAAATGTCTGGGTACCTGTAGCCCTTGCGGAGAATGGGTTCTGCCTGCCCCAGTACAGTCATGTACAGAGGTGCTTCAGGCCTGATACTGTACAACACAGTAAGAAAAACATGAGCTCAGCCTCAGGAAGCACATGCAAGCTAAAGAATGGCAGGGGACCTCAGGTAAAACCCTGGGGTCCACCTGAAGCCCGAAGCATCACTCCTGCCATCAGCTGCTCACTCACTGGCCAGCACTATGGCGGTGAGAGGCTCTGCAACAGCTGCAAATCCTGCCAGAGGGTTAGTGGCTGAAGTCCCATCTCCAGTACAGCGATCCCTTGGTCCTCCCACCACAACAGCTTTGATCTCCACTCCCTGCCCACAGTCCTATTCTCTATCTGCAGATCTTTAATATTGTTAGTTCCTCTGTGCCAAGGGGGCGTACGAATGAGCCAGACATCTGTTCTGATGCAGCTGTAAGAACTTGCTCATACATAAGGAAAAGCCCAAGCATTTCTTACGGCACCCAGATGCTTGCAAGATCAGCCTGGAGTCAGAGGACAGAGGTGCAATCTAACCTCGCTGCCTCTGCACTCCCCAGAAGCAAATTCCCAGGAAGTCTGACATGGGGGCACTTTCCAAACAAATACAATCTACTCCGCTGCAGCGTGCAGATGAGATAGCGGTGTTCCTGTGCTTTAAGTTGTGCTACTTAGAGTCAAAGCTGTCTGGCACTTCCTCTGATAAGATCTTGCACAAAATCAGATGTTACTGCACCTTTGCCAAGTTTGAACTGTTTAGACTTAATTTCTTAGGCCAAACATCTGTCTTAGGCTCTTTTTTCTTTTCCTGAGAAGTATCAGTTAGAAACAATCAAATACCTCAGAGACCAAGCACAGGGTAAAACACGAGCTGTCTATTCCAGCAAAAACACAGGCGTTTTCCCAAGAGACTCCTATGCCTGCGTGCTTTTTAGAAAAGGCATGGAATTTAGCAAGTGCTGCCTGAGTGTCAGAATGGGTACTTCATTTTTTCCATCTTTTGGGAGCTGAGCAATGGAGGGGTTAAGCAGATCCTCCTAACTCTCCTGTTAAAGCAAAGGACTCCAATTGACTGTCATCTCTGCCTTCCGGGTGAAGTCAAAGTAAGGTTGTCGGAGGGGGGGGGGAAAGTCATGCAAAGTACTTGGACAGCCCTCTGACGGGGCTCCCTGCTGTATTGGCCAGATAATCTCAGGATAAAGCTTCTACATTGCCTCCTTTGGGGGATTTTCCATCTTCTTCACCAAAACACAAGAACTGCCTACATGGCGCAGCTCAGAGCACCTGCACCTTCAGATCCACCTCAGGGAGAGGGCAAGTGGCCATGGAGGCACTGGACAAAGGGCCATTCTCCCATGTGCTCTCTTCCTTCCCTGTTTGAGGACAGTTATTTTAGGTGCCAGGAATCTCCAGATGCCAGTGAGAGCAGGAGTGTGTTTGATGCTCAGCCTTGGGGTGGCGTGTATAAAATACACGCTCCTTCTCACAGCTTTTACTGACTTAACAGGAGCCCAGGAGGGAGAAAGATGCCCTTGTTTCCTGGGCACATACTCACGCAGCCTGCAGATGGGGCAGTTGTTGGCCTGGTAGCGCAGGGTGTCAGCACAGGAATTGCACAGACAGAGGTGTCTGCAGGGCAGAATGAGGGTGTCACGGAGGTCCGACAGGCAAACCACGCACTCGTTGCTGTTGTCACTGTTCTCATCATCTGAAGGCTGCAATGAGGAGCAAGATGTTGGCATTTGAATGGTAAGAGCCACACCAAACCACCAAGGGACTCTGAAGCCTGGGGAAATTTCCCACCCAAAAGTCAGTGAGAGAGCTGGCATCCTCTTTCCACAGCTCTCAGCAGGAGTTTCTCAAGGAGAGCAAGCTCCAGCCCACGCAGCCCTGCTATGGACACTCCTTCCTCTCAGGGCTCTGCTCTGAGCTCACTAAAGTCCAGAGGCCAGGGCACCGTGCTGTGAATTCACGGCGTAGCTGTCCTTCCCCACAGGTAGGCTGTGTGCAGAGGGGAGCCCCTTTGGGGTAGGGATCCCCTTGGCTGAGGGGGACCAAGAACAAGCTCCTGCCCGCCAGCCTGGCGGCTCCCAGGGTCAGCAGGGAAGCTGGCTCTTTGGCAGTCCTGCCTTTCTGCCCCATGTCTACAGAGAGAGAACAGCCCCAAAAGGAGCTGCTCGCTGACTGTGGCAGGCAGCAGGTCAGGCTGCCCCAAGGCTGGACAGAAGGAGGCAGTCCAGCCATGTTCAGCCCAGTTTCCACAGGTCCTCTAACAAGTGATGGAGTGAGTGGTTCTCCTGTCACATCGTCTTCGCCAGTCTCCTGTGCTGGCACAAGCTTCAATGCAGCCGTAGGAGAACCAGCCTGGGATGCTCATCTGCTCACAGCTACCCTGGTAAAAAGGTCAGTGTGAACCCATTCACCATGAACGTGCATCACACTAGTCTTTCAGTCACTCAGAGCCCCGCAGATTGGATTAAAGCCACCGAGCAAGCTGTTGCTGGGAGGAGAAACCCACTCCCCAACCACAAGAGCTCTCTTCACTGACACCAGAGACCCCCCCAGTCTCCCCGTTGATGCCACAGAAGTTATGCCAGAGCCCACCAAACCGATGACCCAGTGTGGGGCACCCTCCACCTTCACCTGCTCCCACTTCATGAGGCCCCTTTGGTCACCAGGGCTACCACATGCTAGACCACGTGCAACTTTGGTGTATACAGCAATATACAGCTCTGCTGCTGCTACATCCACACCCAGCCTGCTGACTACCCCAGCAAAAGGCTGCAAGCCTGTCTGCCCCGTCACATGCACTCCTCATCTATTTTGGGAGGTAGGGAGTTTGCTAAGTATACTAGGAAGAACAAAAAAGGCCCCAGGCCACTTGTCTGATGGGCCACAAATGTGTGATTGCTAGATCAAAAGAATCATCATAAGACCCTGGGAGGACCCAAACAGAAGCCTTCAATCCTCTTAAATAGATCCTGTGCAAGAAAAATCTTTGAGAAGATTTCTCCCTCCTGCCTCTTCAGGTGATACCTATTGGCACAGGCAGATAGAGATCACAGGATGCTTTGGGCAGGACACAGCATGGCTTGAAGAGGAAATCCGGCCTGTCTTGCGCTGTGGCTACTCCTCTGTTTGCAAATCACACACTACGCACACTAGAGCGGTTTGATCCCGAGGCCAGCAGTTGGTACACTCTGCAACCCAGGTGGCAGCAAAGGGCAGCTCTACATAAGGCTAAAGCAAGCATAAAGCAGTCATGCAATCTGCATGGGGCTGTGCAGCAAGCTGGGATTCAGCAGAAGCTCCTGCCTAAAGACAGGCAATGTTTCTGGTTAAGGGATTTGCATATACTTTGCTTAGTGACGCTGTGCTCCCTCCTGCCGGGGATGCAGGCTGCTCTCTGGACACTGGCATGCCCTAGAGAGCTCAGTTCCCTGCAACGCTACAGGAACATGCAGCACCCCCCCATCCTCAAACAGGAGAACATGAAGGAGCCACAGGAGCAAAGCACAGGCACAACTGCCTTGACTGCAGAGAGCCAGCAACACTGGCCCACAGCTGCCTGTACAAGCCCTAAAAAAAAAAAATCAGTGCTCTGCCATGCCCATGGGGCGCTGATAGCCTTCTCTCCCAGCAATCCCAGCCCCAGCGAACATCTTGAAATTTCACACTATCTAAAATTATCTCAGCGCAACTCCACTGACTGTTTGAGCCTTACAACAGTGAGGACCTGCCATCCCTGGGCTTCTTCAGTGCCTGCAGGAATGACACAGACTTGACAGTCAATCTGGGAAGCACCTCCACGTTGCCCTGCCAAGCCCCGTAGTTAAGCTCAAAAGCAGAAGGTACAGGCTGGGAACCCACAGCTCCCGGAGTAAGAGCTTTCTGAGCACCTTTACCTTGGTCTCTTGGTTGTTTTTGTTCTCGATGCCATAGATCTCCTGAAGCAGATAGCTCACCCGGTCAACCTAGGGAAGAAGACAACAGTTGGAGTGCCACATGCTCTGTCATTGCTGTTTCCTGATCACCTCCCTCCATCCCTGTGTCAAAATGTCCATGTTACCCCTGTAACAGCCAGATCCCCTATAGCTACATGAAAAAGTTAACAGCAACAAATACTGCAAAGGACAGCTGAGAGAATGAATCTTTCCTTGCTCAAAAGTGGTGCCTGTCCTGTGTGGTCTGAGCAGAGACGTCAACTGGCCGCTTCCATCACTATCAAAATCATCTACAAAATGAGTACTCTGCTTGTCTCACAGATCAAGAGGGACCACATACCCATAGCTCAAATAAGCCGGAGGCAATCAGCCTTACACAGTCCTCTCCTTCTATGAGGCACTGCTTAACTTTAACCAAGATGAACTTCCACCCGTCTCTGTAACCTCAGCAGAAGTGCTGCACCACCAGCTTGTTACTGGCACATCGGTGGCTGCACATCACCCCCTGTTCCATCACCCAGGAGCATAAGGTCAAGCTACTGCAAACAGACAAACCATCTCCCTTAGTATGAGAAGCACTCGAGGGACAACATTAGCGCAGTGTCATTTATTACCATCTCCAGACCCTTGGTGGCACCTCTAAATTGGGGTATGTGGTGGCAGAAAGTGCCCTAGGCACAGTGGACGTTGCTCACAGCCCCAAACCTGGGACATAGCCCTCAGATCCATGCTTTTACGCAAAGCTGGCAGCTGCCTGCGAAGTCCCCCGAGCAGCTGAATTAAAGCAGTGGGGTAAGAAAGGCCGAGGGTCTCGAGTCCCAGCGGGGCAAGCCCCCTCTGCACTGTGGGGTGTTCTCCCCTCTTCCCTAGCTCAGCCAGCAAGTACAGCACAAGACTCTAGCCTCTGCAAGGATGCACAGTGATACCAGTGCCCTGAGATCTTCCTGAGATCTGCTACACAGCAGCTTCCCCAGAGCAGGTCTTGTTCCTCTGCACAAAACCTCGCAACAGGTAAAATAGCGAAGGGGTTGCAAGGTATCAAACTGACGCATCTCGTGAATAGGGGAAGGAAACGCTTTCCTGACATCTCCAGTACTGTCCAGTTAACACCATGAAGTGAAGCCAAGCCACGGGGAATCCAGTGCTTCAAGAGCTCATCAGTCCCAGGGGTTTTGCCATTTCCATGTGTAATTTGCCTCTCTCCTCTCCTTTGGTCAAGCAGGTGCTCAGAGGAGCAATGGCTTTGCCACGGGATTTCAGTGCCGGACAAGACATCACATGCCAAGATGGGGGCAGGAGCTAGCTATATCCAGCCCGTTTGCCAGTTCAGAAATGCTCTGAGCTGGGATGCAGCAGCTTTAACAAACTCATTCCAGAGTCACCCCGTGTAACTCAGCGTGCAGCTTACAGACGAGCTGTTCTAGGCCTGCATTTCAAGGCAATGAGGTCAGCTGTTGGACTGCTGAGCAAAATGCTCTGCAGTGGCTCACAACTCACCCAGGAAGTTTGGGAACAATTATGTGGGAGATGTTCTTTTGTAACTTGACATTTCAAACAGAGGCTTGTTACAGCATCCTGACTCCTCAGAGGATCATGATGGGTGACAGCGAGTGCAAAAGCGGTCAGCTCAAAGCACAGAAGAGGTCAGGAAGGGAAAGACCAGAGTATCTGCAGGGGTCTGCCTTCCTTTTGCTGCTTGACTCTAAAACCCACGAGAAGCTCATGTGCCAGTAGGAAAAGGGTGAGCCATGCAACATGGCTCTTACTAGAAAGATCTCTAGGTTTTAAAAGAGTAGGAGTAAATAAGGAGGAGTAGGTGATTGTACACAACACAGTCCTTCACCTTCATACTTCTCCAACCCATCCCACACCATGTCATCCTTCCAATGGCTTCTGTTGCTATATACAGCCCCAGCTGATGCACACAGGAGCCACCGGCCAAGTCCAGGTCATGTTTTTCTGCTGATCCATCTGTTTGTATTCATCCATGCTGAATTTCTTTAAACAGGTTAGTATGTACACTATAACTGATCTCAGCTGAGAGAACAAAGCAGTTCAGCTCATTAGCTGCTGCTTCCTGCTCCAAAGAGCTTTAGAGATGGATGCACACAAAAGGTAGCCGGGAATCCTGGCAAGGGCAAGGAGGGGAAGGCAAAAGAAAAGCAGTGATGGGGAAGAATGTACAATGTTATACAACTGGCTTACTTCAGATGTATACTCTATACCCTTGCTCTATGCTCTTATGAGTGCAGATGCTATCTCAATTTCAGTGGTACTGTGTGTTCTCCTAGCAAAGGCTTCCTTCTATTTTAAAAGCCATAGGAGAGAACACATAAGCATTACATTTTACAAACTGCCAATAAAAAAAAAAAAAGAGTACCCACAACCAAACACTGAGTGGGAAGGTTACACACTCTGCCAGTAAAGACAGACAAGCACACACTGTTTCACTGCAGGAGTCAGCTAACCATACTGTGGTAGGATGGGAACTTCCCTAGAGAATACTTTGAGCAAGAAAGCCCTCCATTTGGGGAGTCCGAAGCGTGAAATGGAGAACGGTACACACTGTGTTAGTGTGCACAATAACCCAACACCAACTCAGAAAACTCACAGCTGTGTAAGCACTGCTTTTAAAAAAAAAAAATTTAAAAAAAATATTTTAAAATCCCCCCCAAAACCCACAAGCAAGATAAATGAGCGGCTTTTCATCAGCTCACAAATGCTCTTCTCTGATCAGAAGAATATGAGAGAAGGAGGCACCACTGGCACCACACTGCTCTGCTCCCTTGGTGCTCAGGCAGCCTCTTCCAGCACAGCGCACAAGCTCTCCCTTCAGAGGTATGGCTCTTCTGGATGTTCCCACTACAAACCTGCCTTTGCACGCTCGATAGACTCTTCTCTGCAATAGTCTCTCTCTCTCTCTCTGTGAAAAATACCTGTGCGTCCCAGATGGATCAACTAGCCAGGAGATCACGCTGCAACACGGCCACGTTAAGGACCAAGTGAGGGAGGGGAGCGCGGGTCAGTGTGGGACACACGGCTCAGAAGAGACATCAGGCTGGAGCAGCAAGTAACTCACCACTAGCATGGGGACAAAGCTCCGGCAGCGAGGGTTAATATTGCTGGCACTAGGCATGAGCAAGTCTGAAGGACAGGCTGTGAGTCTCTGCGCAGCGCTGGTGAGGCAGATAGCGAATTACCAAACGCAATTTTGATATATGATTAACTGCTACTGTTTTAGTGGCTCTTTTCTGACCTGGGGACTGGAAAGAACAGCTTAGAGCAAAAAATGTCTAATCAAGGCATTTAATGACCTTCTTGGGAGTAAAAGGCTTTTTAATTCAGATCAGAAAACACTAGCCATCAATTGCAAGCAGCTAAGTCAAACACATTTAAAGCAGAAACACAGCACACATCTAAAAGTAAAGGGATCAACCACCAAAATCTCATCCCTTTCTTCAAGACATTTCAAGCTGATCCTTGCAGCAGGATTACTACTAGATTTCCTTTCAGAAGCTGAAATTCTTGGCAATCTTAGCAGTTTCAGTTGGTTAAGTATTTCCCTCTGTGCAAGACTGGATGCAATTTCAGTCTTGATAAGACACTACACAGCTTCCATGCATCACACCACACCAGGACAGGCTAAAAAAGGGCTACAGATCCCTGATGTTTCCCTGCTTGCCAGTCTCCTCTCTTCCCTTCCCCTCATAATGTGTGCAGTCACCGCGGTACATAAACAGCAGCTTCAAACCAAGACCATGTCTGTGACTGCTCAAGTACCAGGATACTCGTAGGGGAGAGGCGAGATGAGCCAGAATGTCTTAGTCCCTGGGACATCTCCAAAGATATCTTGTGTACAAGAAGGAAGCTTGTGCAGGGAAAAGACATGCATAAGATCACCATGTGTCTTAACACACCCATATACGGAAAGCTAAGAGTTTTCAGCCTCCAGGTAGGACACTGGGAACATGCAAAGATATCCTTCCACACTGCAAAACGCAGAACCTAAGGAGATCAGGCAGCGTCAACGAACAGATATGCTTCACACTACTTAACGCATACAGCACTTAAGCTCACGTATGCAAACCTAATTTACCTATACCTATACAGACACGGAGGCATTGGTACTGTGCTTTGCCAGTTTTGTATTCAAGCACCAAACGCCAGCAAAGCTGGAACACACAGGGAAGACAGGAGCTGTATAGACTGCCTGCTGCCTAGAGGAGCACAGAGACCCGCACCACGGCTCCGCCAGTCCCACGCTGCCGTATCTGTTCCCCCAACGCACATCGGGCCCAACGCTAAGGGTTGCCAGCAGCTCGCTGCCTTTGCTTGTGATATCTGAGCTAACGAGGTGAGATGTCAGGCGCTCAGTGAACTAACACCGAAGCTTCCCACTGGGTACAGTCGGGCACCTGTGGGACACCAGGAAATGTCTTTAATCAAGCAGCATACAGGAAACAAGTACTTACGATCTGTTTCTGTTTTAAGGGCTTCACGGAAAAACTGCCATCAACGTGCTAGTAGGAAAAAAAAAAAAAAGGAAATTCATTAAATAACTGAAGTGTACAAATTAAGTGTAAAATAGCCTCATGATCAGAGTTGGTGCCTGCTAGCTAAGGGGAGGAGGGCATATGTATACCCGGGACAGCCTGAATGACAGTCATTCCCAGCAGTTAGTGGGACAGGGTATCGGAGTGCTCCTTGTCTGCTCCAGCGCAGTTGGCTCAAGTTAAACCTGGCTGAACCGGGTCAGAGCATACACAAAAATCCACCGGCACACTGGATGCTTTCAGGCTGCAAGCAATCCAACTGGGTGCAAACACTTCTTCAGCAAGTCCAGCAAGACTTGGCAGGGGATATTTGTTAACACCCTGAATAACATCCAGTTACAGAGCCACCCTTGAGACCAGAGCCCCGAGAGAGCAGGGGGCTGGCATTAGGCTGAGAACAAGGCTTCTCCACTGGATGGAGTCAGAAACAAGTCACACGTGCTCCACATTGCCATCTTCAGCGCTGCGGTGCCTGCCTCAGCCTTTCATTTGCTCAGTGGCAGCAGGCACAGCTGGAACAATTCTGTATATAGCTGGTGTCAGAACTAGCAACAGGAATAGCGTGCTATTTCTATTTTCTCCATCACCCACAAGGGTCAACTAAACTGAAAGAAACCGACTCTCCTGCCACAGTCTAGAGAGCAGGAAAGGAGACTTAGGGGAAGCTCCAGCAGGCTCTGCTGCTGTGAACAGTTGCAAGCGTGCATCTGTTTGCCGAAGGAGTTCCACAAGGAAGGGACAATATTGCACCAAAAGACAAAACGGTCCTCTTTTCCAGGCAAACACAAAGTGCCAAGTTTCTGGTTTTGGAAGAGCTGCAAGGCCAGACTACATAGCATCAAGATTACTATCCTGATCTTAAAGATACATATAAATAGCAAGTTACAAAGGCCTGCTGGTCTATCTGTCCTCTGAGCATGCTGTAGTGATCAGTGGCACTGCTTATTGGCAAGGAACTCCTCAGGATTTATGCGCCTACACTTCAAAAGCTGCAATTATTCTAAGGATGGGGAATATATTTTAATCAAAAAGGGAGGAGAAAAAACTCAACAAGCACTTTGCCCTGTGACTTTTTATTAAAAGAAAGATTTTGATCTTGTTTTAAGCATTCAGTGGAAGATTAAAAGTAAAAAGTGGCCCCACCAGACAGCATCTCCCTCTCACAGCACACACAGACTAGAAAAAGAATAGAAGCGCTTTCAATCCTTGAGCTCAGACCTGGACATGGGGCATAATCCAGCATTGATGGAATGGCCTGACCAGCTTTAGTTGGTACCCAGTTCTGCTGCATACGTCGTTCAGCTCCCTGAACATTACGGGGGCTTTTGCCATCACCTTTGTGCATCCAGAGCGCTCAGAGATTCTGCACAGAAGGTGGAATTTACCTATAATCCTTGAAATCCCGCTTCCAAAGCTGGAGCAGTTCAAGCCACTTTCAAATCTCATGCCGCAGAAATTTCCAAAGCTCCACTTCTGCCCTCACGCTAATACATTTCTAATACGCATGTATTTTCCTACTTTCTGTAAGGTGCTATTATCAAGTGCCGGCCACGGGGTGGTAGAATGGGAAGCTGGGACAAATCCGGGTCCAGGCGAGAGCTCTACTCCCTGACCACAGAGGCGGGGCTTACTGCAACAGCACTACGTTTGGATACTTGGAAAACAGCAACTAGACACACTCCTTTGTAAGCAAAAATCATACTCGCACCTTCAGATCCAAAACCTAATCTGAACCTAGCTACAACCAAAAAAGCTACGAAGGCAGTAGCCAGGGGAGCACGGGTGACTCTTGCAAATGAGGAAGGCAAACGTGTAGAATACTTCAAAATCAGGCTGTAGCTTGCAGGAAGCTGGTGGTCTCATCTATTTTTCTCTCCGCAGAAATGGCTGAACATTCATTTTGCAAGGCTAGGGGGTCTCCACCTACAGTATTTTCCCACCAAGATGACAGACGGGCTCCAAACACTACAGCCTTCCCCAAGGACCCACTGCCCACACTGTATTTTCTTTTTCCAGATCAGCTGGAGGAGGAAACTAGAAGCACAACATCCCTGCCCTAGTCCCAGGGGTGCTGCAGCTGCCCATCTCATTTCTGATGGATCTCTAATTGCCAGGAGTAGAGCTACCTACAGAGCCAGAGGTCTGAGCAGCCTTTCTGACACAGGAAAACTCATCTTCTTCACATACTAAGTCCAACAAAAAAGCAACCTAGAACACTCAGAGCATCCTCCAGCCACAAGGCTTCCTTAGGACTGACTGTGCTTCCCATGCCCTCTGACTCAGCTTGTCACCATCCACATTATCCACCTAGGAGGAAGAGAATAAGACCTGGCAGCTTGCTCCGGGATACAGCAGAAACCGAGTAGACTGAGAAAGAGAAGTGCCACATGCCATCCTGGAAGCAGGGAATTTCTAACAGCACGACATTGATGTTGCTCCCCTCTACATGCCCAGCTCTGCTCCAGCATCTCTTGCCTCACCTTAGCATGTCAGAACATCCTTTGCCCAGCACATATGTCTGCAGTATTACCACAACCAGACACACCATGGTGCAGTTATAGATCTTGCAACTGTTTTCAGGGTCCAGTTATCATGGGAAGAGATTTTGTTATCAAGGCTTGTGCCTTACCATGTAGGCAGCAGTCAGCTACATCAAACATGCTGCCGAAATGTAGTGGAGCTCAAAGTCTTTATGCAGGATGTATCCTAATTCTTTAAAAAGGGTTTGGTCCTACGCGTAAACTAAGGCCAGACAATGGTGCAACACAGTCTGGACACAGCAGATCCAGTTCTGCAAAGAGATCACGAGGCCCTGGAAAACTGCACGGTAGCAGCCACGGTCAACACCTTCCACCCTCAAACATCACAGCCACGGAGGCAGGCCCTCTCCCCACACACAGGAAACACCAGCTACAATTAGCTGAGTGACCAGCTCAGGTACAAATGATAATTACGGGCTGCATAGGAGCTGCTGCAAGCAATTATTTGTACTACAATAGCACTTAGGAACCCCAGTCACGGGCCAGGACTCTATTGTGCTAAGTGTTGTATAAATACAAACTAATGACACCTGGAAATGTTTACATATTCAAGGACAGGGACAGAAGGGAAAAAAAAATTCATTCACCTTTTCAAATGCAGCCAGAAGAACATGGGCATGACCCGTCACCTCAACCACCACTGCAAAAAGAGAAAGAGCAGTCCTGGTTAAACCTTGAAAGCAGCACAAGTACAAAACTACCATGAGCTGAATTTTAGTCCATTTACAATTTCTAAACAGCCACCTGTTCTATTTCCATCTCCTCTTGCAATTTAAAACTTTTCTTATCTTATTGTCAGGTTTGTTCATCTCACACTCCTGCTGGGCTCTGTGGTGGGCCTACACAGACATGTCTTCACTATCTTGGGTGCTCCAAACTATCTCACTTTGTTTTCAGAGGTTGGAAAGGGAAAGTAAAACAAAGAGTTCAGTGGGATTCCACTCTCCCCTCAAATTCCTGGTTTTAATTACCTGAGTTTATCACAGAGATGAATAAACCCATCTGGTTTAACATCAACTGGCAGCCCTTCCAGCTCTGGTACTTATCACTCTATTTCACTCTAATCCTACACACTCATAAAACATTTATTTCTCATACCATTTTTGGACAGTGAAACATCTCTGTGCAGTTCTCTGATTATTTCCCCTCCCACCCCCCCCAATGACAAATGTCATGTCTCCCCTCTTCCAAACGTGAGGCTTCCCTTTTAACCGAACAGCACTGAGAAGGGGCCCTCAGAGGTTGCTGTACTGCTTTCATGGCTCCCTCAGCAATAAAAACACAGAATAGAGGAAGCTGAGGTACAATCCCAGTCTCTCTGACTCAAGACTCTAAGGTTTCGCTCAGCTCCAACTGGCTGGACCCTATTGCTTAATTATGTTCAGACTCATCACGTGGAAATGGGAGACAGAGGTCGTGGAGGAGTCGCCGAAGGAAGGGAGCGCACGTAACCACCTCGCCCTGCCTGGACCGACGAGTACCCCGGCTGTGCTCAGCACAAGCAGAAGAGCTGGCAGACACTACTATCAGCTCTGAGCCAGAAAGTTAACAGCTGAAGAACGCAATTCCTCTGTTGTCTAAAAGGGAGAGGAGCTCAACAGCTTCCTTCGGGCTCCCAGAACAGCAGAGACAACAAGAGGAACCATTCACTGGATCTACGGCACAAAGAGCATGTTTGGAAACAGCAGTATGTGGGAGAAGAGAGTCCATGCCTGCAGATTTGCTCATGGCAATTTGGGTGCAATCAGGAACATAATGGCATGCAGAAAAGAGGGCTAAAACTGGGAATTCATCTGCTTGTTCCCCCCCGGCCAGCCAAGAGCAAGTCTGTTCTAGCTCCCTCTGTAAATGACATTCAGTAAATGACTCCCTGAAGTTCGAACAGCCAAGGAAGAGATAACCAGCATCGCTTCCCTTCATATCCTCCCTGGCATTCAAGCAGCATGTGTGGCTGGAGCTGCGCGACCCATTCTGTGCGGCACCTTCCCTCCCCAAAGGGTTTCTGTACCTTTCCTTGACAGAAATCCCACTGGCAGGAATGGGAGAGGGCTAACATTGCAAGCTCACGTTCTTCAAGGCATGCAAACATCTCCCGGCAGAATTCAGTCCAAACCGACATCTTGCTGACTGCTATTTTAATTCGCCATTCAATGTTATTTAGCACAAGCAGTTACAGGCCAGATGCAATTTTCCAGGTGCCCCAAACACACAACGCCAGCTCCTTCCAGTCCCACCAGTTAAAAAAGAACCAAAATACACAATTTCCTAAAATCTCGCAAAAGTGTCACATATTTCTGTGCTGATATTCTTTCCAGGAGAGGATTTAAAAGCAATTGCCTTTCCAGGTTATTAAAATAGATGACAGTACACTATTGGCTAAGACTGGGCATGGTATGTGCATAAATGTATGCTTCCCATGCTGCCTCCTGTTCTATTTTTGGTACTTCTAGGCATGCCCAACATTAGAAACTACAAATACCTTGCCAAAAACTCCATAAACAGAGGAAGGTTGTTTATATTTATGGTCAAAAAATATACATATATGTCAATTTTACTAACAGTGCCTGAAATCACTAAAAATAGATGCACTTTAGAAGTCATTTCCTTTATGTTGCATTGTGCTTTGTTAGTCACGCTTTAAATTGGTTCATCTGGTTTTATTTCACTCTGCTTGGAGGACTGTAAAATAATGCAATGAGTTTCTGGGCACTTTCACATCTACAACATGGAAAACTGAGCAAGTGACTGCACTAAACAATGTAATCAACAATGGGTTTTTTCCTTTCTAATTATTCTAAATGTTGCACAAAACGTTACAAAATGCAGAAGTGAAATGTTGATCCTGCTGACCACAAGTGCCCACAGTTTTAGAGAAAATGTTACTTCCTTGTGCCCTTTTCATTGCTCACAATGAGCGCAAACACAGGGAGCCCAAAAGCACACACCCGCTAGGGAAAATACTGGGCAAGGTGAGTAACAATCCAAACATTTACTGGATTTCCCTCTCCAAAATGGTAACGTGCTTTCAAACTAGCCAACAATATTATTTCTCACCAAAGGTTATGCTCTTTTATTGCAACCGTTCGGAAAAAGCAGAATTTTAAACTGCTGAATGAAGCTGTATTTGGTTGAACAGTGGCCGGAGCATTTTAAAGCCATTTCTTTTTCTCTGACAGTTCCTAGGGCAAGGCCCGTTAGCTATAGCTTTTATGAAGACAACTTATTCCACAAAGAGGGGGAAAAGACCAACTCTCTCCTTGCCTTACAAACTGCAAATGCACAACCCAAAGAGAAAGGAAGTAATTTGCTCCAGTTTGTGCCTGGCATTGGTGGTGGAGCCAGGAGCCCTCCTAAACACTATTCCAACACTAAATACCTGGCCATTTTTTCCTGTTAAAAAATGGAGGCTATTTTTAAAAGCATGTTTTTATGTAAGAACCCATGGTTAGCTGAGCCCTTTTAATACAGGGAAGTTAAGGGGAACTCCTGAAATATTTTTATTCTGGAAAGGCTCCCCAAGTAAAATGTTTTCATCATTGCAGAAGGAGTCACCTAACCTCAAAGAGAGCTAGAAGACCAAGGGAGCACACCATCGTGCTTACCATCGCCTTCATCCACCACCGCTCGGATGACCACAGGGAACACGCCACGATCCAAATCAAAGTTCAGCTGAGGGAAAGAAACAAGACGAGGTTAGACAATTCACACCAGGCTTGCCTGAAGACGACGCTCGAGATAGCGTTAACATCAGAGGAATGAAGGGCCCTTCTGACGGGCCCCCAGTTCCTGGTCTCAAAAGGACACGACAGAGCAGAAGGATTTAAAATTCAGGCACCAACTTTCAAAGGGAGTCAACCAGAATAACTACAACATATATACATTGATATGGCACTAAACACCAGCCGTGGCTAACAAAGCAAAGGATCTCCATTTGAATTTTAGACGGTATTTAATTCTCACTAATCCATATATCCCAAAAGTCTCCCAAGTGATCTGTAGTAGGACAAGTTTCTCAAAATATAACTAGTGCCATAGTTTTGCTTCCATAGGGTAGGACGTACTGCTTATAGCACAGCCATACGCACTATGCTCCCTTCACCACAAAAGAAACCCTGACTCCCGTATGAAGTTCTTGAAGACAAAGGAAAAAAATCTGTACAACTTCAAGTTCACGCAACACTCTGAGGAAACACCAGACTGACTTCCATCTCTTGGCATGCTATGGAATTCAGGTCCTTGACCTTCTCATTGGGAGAGTGAAAATTTAAGATCTCACTTGAGTCCAAGGAAAACAGACTCAATTTCTTCCTTTGCTCTGCACTTCATTAAAGCACTTCAAAAGCTCCATGTCATCTTACAAACACAAGAAAAACGGAACCTTACAAACACTGTCCTATGCCAGGAACAGAAGTGGCTCAGAGACTGGATTTCTGGTGGTTTTTGTTAATTACTTACTTGGGTATTTTTGTGTCATTTCTTGCCAAGAGAGAAAAAGATGTCATTTCACCATGGTGTTCCAAATAGCCTGTTTTCAGATTTCCAGTGAAAACTGAGACCCAATTAGAAGCACGGCAGCACTGTTCAGGCAGTGCTTTGGGGCTTCCCTCACTTTCCCCACAGCCCCAACATCATTTGCAGCGTGATTTTCTCCAGCCAGTCCCTCAAAAGATAAACTATCAAGATAGCCATTGGCATTGGCACAAATGGCAACCCAAAACACGTAGACTGGAGAGAGGGTGATCCTCACCATGAGCTTTAGCATAGCTGAAAATGGTTTCTTCCTCAAATGAATTACAACCTAAATGTTCATCCTGAAATGAATGATAACTGTGCACTGGGAGACGATACACCCTGGCAGCCACCAGCCAAGTGTGCCGTAGCCCATTAGCTACACGGCTGTGCCTCTGCCAAGAGCTGCAGGCAGTGCTTCGGACTGCAACAGCTCACCCACCTTCCATGGGAGGTGCGGGGCGAAGAGGGAATTGCAAGTCTGCTACTCTTCTGTCCGTAGCTGCATGCTCCTCATGCAGGCTGCATGCCTTTGGGGCCACTCAGCTTCTGCAGGGCTTTCTAGAAGCAGCTCTTAGCTGTCTAACAAAGCTTTGTGCACACACACCCCGTTCAAATGTGCGTAGCTGATTCCAAGCAGAAAGCACGTGCTGGAAGACCTTATGATTTGACCTAGCTGGTCTTCAAACCTGAGGGATATTGATTTTCACCCGCTGTGTGACGGTTTTACATTTTATTCCTCCTTTAAACTACCAGAATCTATTCTCTTTCCAAAACAGCAGGGTAACAGAGCAAACACAAAAATCCCATTTAACCTCTCAGTATTTGTTACAGAAGAGATTCATTGAGCCACTATTCTCCAGCTTGCATTTTTGAACCATTATGGCACGCCACAGAGGGAAATTTCATCGAGGACAATTGATTAAAATTGCTGAAAAAAGCTTATGGTTTTGTTTTGCTTTGCTTCCTGCTCTGATTTATTACTGTATGACAACAGTTACTGTTTGTCCATTTGAAGGGAAAGTCACATCATAGAATTGTGGTTGCTTTGCGATCTAAACTTTTGCATTCTGAAACAAAAGGCCTCTTTAAGGGTCCATTTCACATTCATTTTTAGGGATCTGAAAACAACCGTCTCAATACAAGCCATAAACTATAACTTGTAAGCAAACCAGTATATTATGAAGGCAAAGTAAACTTTTATAAAGCTTTCCACATAACAGCCCAACATAACATTATTTTCTCTTCTGTTGGCCAGCCAAGAACTACATCATATGCGAGTATTACACTGAGCAAAAATATGAAGTAAATCTAGGTTTTTTGGACAACACCAATAACAAAGCCGGAAAGCAATGTGAATCATGCAATTGTACACAGCTGAGTGATAACACTCTGCCAGCTGTCTCAGATCAAAGTGCTGTATTTCAGTGACCACTTACGAAGATCTAGCCATATGCATTTTACTGGACTTGAGAGGACAAGGACTGCTATGTACACAGAGCAGAAATGGGAGAAGAAACTCTTTTGAATCACAGTTCTTGTTCCACATTTTCTCAACAACCAGAGCTCCCAGGAACACCAATGAAAGTGGAGACAGAGGATGCAGTAGAATCAAGCAAAGGGAACTAGAAGCTTACTTTTCCCCAACATCTCTCCCTTTAAACTGTCAAAGGGACATGACTTTAGTACTCAAGTTAAAACCTTGCTGGCAGGAACAAAAGTGAAAATTAAGCTTCTGAATTCTTTAAGAAGAAAGGGATCTGAGCTCTCTCAGACGACAGAAGGGATTGAAAAGCAGCTCTTCCAAGCTTTTGTAGGCTGAACTTGTGAAATCATATATTGGCAGAAAAGCCAAGACATCAGGAGACCAGACTCTGCAGGCTCTTGGTAACTGCCATGGCATTTGTTAAGGCACGGGACTGATTATAGTTATAACTGTAACTTCAAGACAATAGCTATTCAATCTTTTCAAAATACATGAAAGATTACTTTTTTCCTTTCTTCTTTTTTATTTCTTCTTTTTTTTTTTTTTTTTTTTTTTTAAGGTAGAGTGGTTTGGGGCTGGGGGGGGGGTGTTTGGGGTTTTTTTTAAGTAAGTAGAATTATCTACCCAGGTTCACATACACTAGACTCTTATACAGGCTTGGGTCAGGAAATGAACACTGTATCAGTGTTGACCTGGGAGAAGGGTCGGCAGGAACAAATATATTAGCAGTAGCTACAGACCGACTCCTCTGCATCAGAAATCTCTTACGGCAATTCGGCACAGAGCAGGGGAAACACCAAGGCCTCCCTGTCCTGCGTCACATGCAGGGAAAGCCCTTGGGCCAAAGCTCAGAGGCTCAAGAAGCAGAGAGTTACTGCCTGGGTTGGAATTTTGCAAAGATACCAAAATTAATAGGACTCCACAGATCTTGCTACGTAGTAAAAGCCACAGAGCTTAATTAAAACCAAGCCCTCGTCTGTTTGCAGTTATGGGTTAAACTGAAAGGAGAAAGGCATTCCCTTATTCAGCATTAATGCACCAGTGTGAATCTGCCCCAGAAGGGAGAGTATCCCCCCACACACACTGTACTGCTACAGTTAAGAATGCAGGATGTGGCCCTTAAATGGAAGAACGGGACTCTTCTAGAGCAGTGGTCTCCAAACTATTTTCACTGTTCATCCCATCAGAAAAAAATTTTGAGCACATACTCCCAATATATGTATATCTATTATTTATAAGATACACATGTACTACTGAAGTTCTTCCTGTACCCCAATGAATTGTCTTGCATGCGCCCCACTTTGCAGACCACTGTTCTAGAGGACCAGCCAAAAAGCCAAAACGAAAAAAACAAAAAAAACCCCCACCAAAACAGAGAGATCAAGACACATTTGTTCCCACAAGCTCTTTGGCTGGCAGGAAGAGGAAGGTTGAGGAGCAGTAGGTTCCTCCAGAAACAGCTCCAGTGTCAATCTCTGTAGTCTCCCTCCTACACCAGACGTTGGGACGCCAGTTGATCAGCAATATCAAAAGTCACTTCTTGGGGTTTCTTCCCTGTTTGCCTGATCTACCTGCCAAGTTCCTATACAGCGTTCATACCTGCTCCTCCCAAGGCCCCATTTATCTCATACCCACAAAACATGCCATGGAAGCTGGGAGAGGATGTCTTCCAGCCATAACTTCATGGCGCTAAACGGAGTCCAGCGCTTCTGGGACAACAGGGTTGTGGAAAGAAGGGGATGCTGAGAAGACACTTACCTCATCATCCTTCCAGTCTGAGAAATCAATCTTGAAGGAAGGCAGGGAGAATTGCTGGCTTACCCCTCTCTTGTAATGAACCGTCTCCGACTGCAGAGAGGGATTCTTTGTGCTGTATCTGAAGAAAGGGGGGGAAAAACAGAAAACTTGCTGTAACAAATGATTGCTCTCTGCTAGGCTCTCATGTATTCACGCCTGTCCGCCTTTCAGGAATCACAAGTGGCAGCTCTAAGAGGCAGAGCTGGCAGGCGCTGGCAGCCATTCAGTGGGGATACAGAAAGGGAAGGGAAAGGTCAAAGCAAGAAGGTGAGCACAGGGAAGGGAAAGCAGCGCAGACAGGCAAGGTCTGATTGGATCCATACTGACCTGCCTGGAAACACTGGGTGTCAGAGGAGTACAGTGGGGTGCGGCAGCCTGGCAAAGGCTAACTCACTAAATCCAGGGCCTAGGCAACACTGGCTTTCAGCCCAGCACACATTCTTATTTTCTGCAGGAAACCCAAGAAGAATGAGCTATGATCTAACAGAGGCAACACGCAATCCAACAACGGCACTGAAAGCTCTCCCGTGCCTCCACAGGACAGCTCTGCAGTGAGAAACACTGCTTGGCTCACCATCATCCTGGTAAGCAAGAGCCATTCCAATCCAACCGTCTACTCCTCATGTGCTCACCCAGAGGTGTTGCAGGGCAACCACCACCAACAGAAAGACATCAACCAGTCCTCTACTAACGTTGGCCACCTACAGAAGAGTCACAATTCTTCCACTTTCTTGAGGTCCAGCACTTAAACGCCAGCACTACCAGGCTGGGATGAGCATCACTGGAATGTGACCATAGATACCATCCACCACCTTCTGCACCCAGAGCCCACCCAGTGCTGTCTGCCCCAAGAGAAATGTTTCATTGCCCACTGACAGACACCACAGACAGTGTGATTCACAGTGGGCTTTGGTGGCAAAACAGGATCAAGACGTTTTCACCCCTTTCTGGAGCGTGACTTCTGAGCTGGATGTGCACAGCCTCTCCCTATGCTAATTCTGGCACAGGAGAGGAGGCAGTGAACTGCAAAGCAAGGTGGGAACATCTGAAGCTGGTTTTACCACCAAAGCCTTTGTCGTCAAGCTACCAACCGTGTGTTCAGGGCATGTTGACAAACCAGAGAGAAAGTGAGAGAACACTTGCCCAAGAGGCTTATACTGCAGAAACAGCAACCTCCCCCGGCACAGTGACGAGACAGGTCTAGCTCCAGTTCTACAAGAAAGACTTCAGCAGCCAGTCACTGTAATGGGATGTTCTCTCTTCTGCACACTAACCATCACTTCCTAAGCAGAGCTTCACACGGTTAGACCGCGAGAGCAGTGGCCTCCAGCAACGGCACACTGAACAGCTACAAGCTCAAAGCCTTGTTGACTTCAGACTTGATTGCCACTGTTCTTGATCAACCAGACAGCCTGGGGACAGGCTCCAGGGACAGGTATCATATTAGCACCAGGAACTCTAGGCTGAGTTTTTCCTTCATTCAACTTGGGATCCCCTGAAAACCAGCTCCTCAGATTTTGCTAATTCCACAGGCAGTACTACTGCCAGCCCTGCAAAGGAGAAAACACAAGAGGAGATTGAGGCATTTGATGTGGCCAATTCAGTACAGAGCCCTGTAAAGCTGCGCAGTTAACAGAGCATGCACAGAGGCAAAGAAAAGAGAATCCTTGCTTGAAAAATAGGATTGTGTATTTTTGAGGACATTCAGCTGTTCTGAAACACAGACACAGCTTACAAATCACCAGGTACATAGGCAAAGGTTGGAAAGCTCCAAGTTCCTTTGGCCTAACTACACTTCATGGAGGAACGCAGTACACCAGAAGGGGATGGCAATACAAAGCTTTTCTACATCTGAGGTAATGCTTTCTGGTTTTTGCAAGCAAGGAGTGCAGAGTGCTGGGAGTTCACTTCCAGAGGGGGTGAAGCAAAATCCATGGGGTGCAGAGTCAATCAAGAACTGCAGGACTGAGCATCACACCAGAGATGTGAAGACTAGGCTGGAGGACGGTGATTAGAGAGGACAGGCCTGAAACTAAAAACTCAGCTTCAAGCGATGCTGTGGAAACTTTACACTCAGGAGCTATAGCTCTGGCAGCTACGTGCAAGAGCCCACAGAGACAGTGGGCTGCCCTCCAGGCTCAGACCAGCCAGCACCATACCACAGAGCCTTAAAACACGATGATTAGGATGCATTTTGCAGCTGAAGGTGTAAGAACCTGGATAGCAGAAGATGATGAATATTTATTAATTCCTCTAAAACCCAAGGAGGAAAAAACAGGCTCCCCACTGGCATGAACTGCTGCCTTTCTCTGGAAAGCTAGTGTAATTCCTGCACCTTTTGAGGATCCAGAAGGCTTATCAAGTGTCACTAGATCCATGTCAAATTCTGGAAGGCAGTGATGAAGGCCAGGTTCACCACATGCACTTCACTCTTCCTGCCAAGGCAGGTGCATTATGTTATTTATGACAATACCTTACCCTCAAAGACCATTCTGTACTGTGCTGAAATTGTGCTGCTTTACTAGAAGGTCTCACTCCACCCTTTGCATTTAAAGCATGGTGTGGGAGAGATCAGCATGACAGGTCTTTTATGTGTGAATTACAGAGCGAGCAATTGAGTGAAGTTTTATTTACTGAGTTGTCAAGCACAATGAATAGAGCAAGCCTGTATCTAGCTCCTTTTGTGGTGCTCTCAAAGCTTCCCAGCGCTGCAGAGAGGCACAATTCTCCCTCTACAGCTGGGAAAGCAGAGGATGGAAGAGCGACTTATCTAAGGTGACAGCAAGTCAGGAACCTACTAGAAATAAAGTGCAGAGGAGAGAGTGGAGGTCAGAGGCTGCCTGGATGACATGCACCACAGCAGCGCTGGGAAAGGGGTGTAAACATGCTGATGATGAGTGCTGGGAAGACCGGAGGACCTGCACTTACAGCACCGGAAGCCCAAACCAGTCTACAACAGGAAAACAAGTAACGCTGTTCCAAGGAGGAGAGGGCAGAACAATACTCGCATAGACTTGCTGCTCTCACCGCCCCTGAGAAAAGAAATAAATCAGGTACACAGATTTTCTGAGCTGAAGAGTGACAAAAATACCACGGAGGCTTCCCCAAGTGAACCAAGTGACCTTTATGCCTTGGACTATCTGACTGCCTAGTCTCCAGTGCCAAAAAGCATGTCAGACTTGGATCTGAATGCCCAGCCAACGCTGGAAACCTCCAGTCAGCAGCCAGTGCTGAGGCTACTGAGCACCAGCAGGCCAAGCCTGGTGAATTCCCTGGAAGCGCTGGTGACCCCAAATTGTCACAGAGATCAATCACCTTCCTGAGGTGATGCACAGGATCCACTGCACAAGTACACACTCCTCGTGCTGCATGGGAGGACAACTTGGCAAGCCGTTACAAAGCAAGTATCCTGCGTATTAGCATCTAAGTGGTGTCTACCCATCCCCAGCCCTTTTGGTTGGCATCTGCTGTATTCCTAAGTCTTCTATTCCCTGCCTATGGTGCTGTGGGCTTACAACAAACAATTGTGGAGAAGGTCTGTAGAGCTGTGGAGATGTGTTACAGGAAAAGAGAGCATGTATTAAGAATAAAGGATAGCAGAGAAGCAATGCGCTGCCCTCTCCCTGCATAAAGGCTGAAATCTGAATATTTGGGCTGCTATTTCTTAGACTGTACCAGGCCAGGTCTCCATCCAGATGGGAGGTCTAACAAAACCACCCACCTTGCAATCACTGGCAGCTCAGGACAATGGATAAGTGAGGTCTGTCATATTAGGTCAGGACCAAACAGAAATCCCCAGTCACATTTTTTTTTAAACCTGTTTGTTTGCTCAGGTACCCCAACAGCATGAGAATCACCGGCAATGTGAGGTACCACACTGCTGACTGCAGCAGCAGCCCCCAGCTCTGCCCTCAGGATTCATGCAGCCCATCGCCTCCTGTATGCTCTCTGACACACCTTTACACCTACAAAGTGAAGCTTACACTCCGCACAGACTCCTCCTTCCCCCATGTCAAACCCTTCCACCCCCCAAAACCAGTGGTGTGTCAGAGCACTGGCAGATGAGAAGCCCTGTGACTACATCACAGCGATTTTTGAGAGAACAGGAAACAAACTAAAATTATTCCCTAGTCTCACTCCTCCACCATCAGCTGAGAAACAGAGAAACTCAGCCTGTGACTCACGCAGGCTTCTCCCTGTACACAGTCCAGGCTTGCTACCAGGCACCTGTAAACCTTAACTAGCTCCCAAGCCACCAGTGGGAGTCTTTCAGGAACGTCTGGCTAAGCAGAGTTAAACTTCTGTTGCTACATGCTCACTGGAGATACAACACAAATTTGTGGGGGTGTTTCCCCCTCTCGCTCAGCCCTGATCAGCGCCTGGGGAAGTTCTCAGCAGGGCACCGGTCCCAACTCCTGCAAACTTCTTCACTGCTGCGTTCCTCATGCTCAGCTCCACCTGGCACTGGGGATGCCTCGGACAGTCAAAAGACAGTTCCTGTTACCACAAGCACCCTGACCAAGAAGAACCAAGCGAGGATCCTAGCCAGCTTGCCTCAGAGTTACGCAGAGCACTGTCCAGACCCCATTCCTCAGAGAAAAGCAGGATGCACGTAGCAATACTGCCTCAAGGTACCGTTTTTCATGAGCAACGGCTGAGAGACAGTCTGCACTTTGAAGAGCCTGTAGACAAAATAAGAGTCCTCTTTCTTTAGTAACAGCTATGCGTGTTGCATGGCAATTTGCAGTGAACTGAGGACAAGGCAGAGTTACACGAGAGCTTTAGAGGGTACCCAGGAATCAATTCTTCCACTGCTGCAGGCTGTGACTGCCTGGCAGGCTCCATGTCCTCTTGCAGGTGACGAGGAGGGAGCCAGTCACGTTCTGCTGGTGTTCAAAGGGGCCAGGAGGTGATGTGGAGCAAGCACGCTGGCCCCTCTCTCTCACCCTTTCCATTTTGGGCCAGGGTCTCACAGGTCAGCTTTTGGGGGAGAGGGAAGTTGAACAACTGTATCAACGCAGAGTGGTTTTTTTACTGATAAAAGAAACACTACCAAAATATAAGAAGGCCATAGCCTGACATAGTCAGAGTTAGGCAAGATCCAGCCCAGAGAGGCTCCCATTCAGAGTCTGGAGGTTAACTGGGTCCTAAGTTGGTGCGCTGCAGTCCCTGCCAGTCTTCTCCTCCCCTCCTGCTTCCTCCCAGGACTGAGTTTCCATTCCTGACGAGGAGGAAACAAACACCTTACCACACAGCTGAAACCCTGCCGCCCATATCCCGCTCCAGCTCCTGCAGAGATCTGCCTTTAGCTGCTGAACTTACTGGTGAGAGCACCGCGCTCGCTACTCCAACCAGGCTTCAAAGCTGGCAGCTCGCACAACAGCTACACAGAGAGGCACAAAGGCCAGAACTCTTATTAAAGACAGAGGGTTTGTCTGCTCGATGAAATCTATAGAATTTAGCTCTCCAGCCTGTGAACTCTGCACACTACAGCGTTCCCTTGGGGACTGGTGTCTGCCTGGATCAAAGCAGGCTTCGGCTGTAAAGGCTTGCGCCTCGGAAAAAACAGCACTCGCCTCTGATTTCTTCACACAGAAGAAATCTCTCTGCACAAAGAATTCATATTAATCACAACAGTCCACAGCCAAAAGCAGCAAGAGCACCTCTCAAAGGCCCTGAATAGACAGAGGCTATTAAATAACCAAAGGAATATGAGTGCCTCTGATTCTCCTACGCAAGCTTTAGTGAAAACAGCCATGCGCTGAGCTACCCGTTTCAGTTGGATTTCATTTTGTGAACCAACTATTCAAACTTCTACATGCAGACAGAATATATAATCACTGCAGTGTCACGTCCACCGTCAGCTTAAAAGACTGCGGTAGGATGTTTGCGATGAGTGTAGCAGGCATTGCAAAACAAACAAGGAAATGAGATTTTCTAAAAAATAAATATCCAGTACACGCATTTGCGCATCAGCAACGCAAACAGCACAGCCCTGAAAAAGGGCGAGGACTGCAGACCTAGACTGACCTATTTTCATTGTGTTTTCTCTTTATAATGAGAAAACAGAGCTTGGCAACATCACTAGGATATGGAAAAGAAGCTTTTCTGTCCAAAGAGGAAGATCTTTTTCATTAGAATGGGCTGCAAGATTCAAACCTCTCATGTCATATTTATCATCAGCTCCTGATCTGCCTGGATTGCTTATGTCTTTAGAGCTGGCTGTTTTAAGTGCTTCCAGCTACAGGGCTGGTTTGACTTCTTCCCCTGAGGAAACAACTGCTGCTGTCATGTTTTAACTACACAATCCTTCCTGCTAGTCAGCAGCATACCTACAGCTGGAAAAGTCCCAGGGGCCCTCCCAGGAACAGGCTCATAGTGTGCACATCAAGGCTTTTGCCAGAAAAGGAAAGGATGCGTTCGTAGAGCACACACAAAAAGAGACTATGAACATCTCTGCAGCCTGCTCCAAAACACATACCTGTCTCCTAAACCAAAGACATTTAAGGGTACAAATACATGAACCAGTTACTGCAGGAGAAGGCAAGCTACGAACCGGGAGTCCTTCAACTATTCTCCAGGAGCTGCTGAGAAGTACTGCAAGGGAAACACAATGCAGAGCACCCTCTCATTTACCTGGGAGAAATCACAGAATCATAGAGTGGTTTAGGTTGGAAGGGACCTTGAAGATCATCGGGTTCCAACCCCCCTGCCATGAGCAGGGACACCTCCCACGAGACCAGGTTGCCCAAGGCCACGTCCAGCCTGGCCTTGAACACCTCCGGGGATGGGGCCTCAACAACCTCTCTGGGCAACCTGTGCCAGTGCCTCACCACCCTTGAAGTGAATCACATGCTTATGGGCAATCACTAGCGAGTAGGTGACATACAGCTCGCACACCTGCATGCTTGTGCCTCCTACATGCTAAGGCAGAGATTCTCGTGCCATGTACACAGGGCCCATCCTGGTCACCCTTCGCCTTTTAGGCAAGATGGCTGAATCCTTCCTTGCTGCACGTGCTGATCACCTCTACCGGAGCATGGAGCTGCCTCTCTGGCTGGCTAGTCTTAAAATCCAGTTAGCAACACAGATTCTGACAGCAAATTTCTAGTTGTAGGACATTTTTGAAGCTGACAGGTACTGTTGTGCCTCAGTGACACTGAGCAATATGAGGCTTGTCCTCACAGGTGAGCAGTCAAGCTGTTACGATGGTTTCCCCAGGCCGGGTCTTCCCTGCTTTCTACCCAGCTGCTGGGAAACTGAAGCCAAAGGAAAGGACAAACTGAGAAATATCACTTTCTCCAAGCCAGCTAGATCACAAACCAACTCCCCAAGAGCACACTCACCGCTAACCAAAGATGAGAGGGGATCCTCGGGGAAGATGCTGTGCTAAAGCTCACTGCGGGGGCTGCCACAGGAAACAGAAGCACAGCAGAACAGTTTGCCGATTTCCAAAACCAAAGAAAATGGACACAACCAGAACAATAAACAAAACCGAGGACACTGGGGGTCTTGAGCTGTTCAGACGTAGGTTGCTGCTAATTCCATGCCATTAAAGAGACTCTGGACATAGGTGTCTGTTACCTTTGGGGTAATGCACCAGCTGGTCCTCTGAGAACTGACATGCTCTAAAGAGTCTTTAGAGTCACCACAAAGCAACTGAGCAAAAGATAATCAAAAGGTGAGAGCAGCAGCCCCTTCTAGATTTAAACTAATCCCAATTTCATCCAAGAGGCTTCTACAGATATCTGCACTAGCACCAGAAAGTGCAGGGTACCTTCCCCTGGGGATGGGGCTGCAGAGGTGAAGACACCTCTACAATCACCAGCCACCACACGTTCGCCTTCCCCAGACTTTACTGGTCAACTGCGGTCCCACAGCGGTGACGATACAGCTCCCCGTGAAACTCAAAGAGTTCAACAGTTCAGGACAAGAGGCAGGCAGCAGTTGGGAGCTACACGTTCCCAAGATCTTGGCTGGGAAACCGTATAGCTGAGCATATCTCCCAGCACGATTACCTGGGAAAGTCTGCTGAACGCTCCTTTGAGACAGGTTAGGACAGGCAGCACATACTGATAAAGCCACCAGCTTTTAAACAGAGCTCGAACAACTCCAGGAGGAAGCTTCCTAGCTTGCAGGGAGACAGGCTTCCCTTTGGTTACAGAGACCAGGTAATCCTGAAGGCAGGGCCACAGCACGCAGAGCGTTGTGGCTCTCAGATGAGCAGAGGCTCTACAATAAGCAACGCCTGTGCTCAGGGGGAGCCACCTTCCCTCCCTCCTCTCACCCCAAATTGTACGAACATAACAACGTTCCTAGCAGGAGTTTCACATGAGCAGGAGCACTGATACTATCAGGATCAGTGGTTGTTTCAGCAGAGAAGCAAGAATAACTTGTTTAGCGCTTCTGAGGAGCCATGCTGCAGGCTGGGCAATAGGAGAAAATTTCTGCTTTTGACAAGGGGCCAGAAAGTTTCTCCCATTTTAGGATTTAGCATCAATTTAGGAAAGTGGAAAAAAAAAAAAAGTGGTTTGTTTTAAAGAACATCTTCCCAATCAAGTGCCGGACACAGCAATAAGAAAGATTTTTGAATTTATACACAGTGCAGCTTTTGTATGCACGTATTCCTTGAATGTAGCTGTTAGCACCAAAAGAAACTGAGAAAAAGGAAAAACTACCAGCCCAGGCAGGGGGAAGCTGCATTCCTATTAGCTCGCTAAAAATGCACTCGCTCCACTTAGAGCTCGAAGAATGCAGCCCAGATTTTTTTTTTTTTCCACTAGAATTTGAAAAGAATAAATCAAAGTAATTATAGCACTGCCCTTTCAGAATTGCTTTGCAAAGCTGAAATCAGAGCTTCAAAAGGTTTTTACTAGCAGCCAGCAAATCCAGAGAAGCAGAGATGCCTACTTCGGGCAGCTGCACTAGCCCCAAGACGTGCTTCATGAGCCACTTCCACATGGAAAAATAGCCTGGGTTGAATTAAAGCAGCTTATAAAGTCTATATTTGTATTTCACTTCCCCAGGCCCTTATAACCTACACATCTGCATGAAATCAGGATCACGCCTTCCAAAAGGGTCCCTGACTTCTGGTGCAGCCCCTCACGCTTATAACATTCATTGTCCAAAAACTCCAGAGCAGAGATGGACACTCCTATACTAGGGGGAAATTAAATTATCACTTACTACATAAAAGGCCAGCAGTGGAAGCAAGAGCTTCTGAGTGCTTTGACTTTTGACGTAATGGTTTAGTGCACTGGGGGCTGCTGCCACCCTAGCTACGTTTCGTTAGCGAGGCAATGACTGCTGACTACTGATCCTGGTTTTGTGCAGAGGCAGGCAGGGTTCATGAACAAAAGCTCCTCCACCATCTGAACAGAGATCCGTCTCTCAGTGAACCATGGACAGGGTGGATTAAAAAATTTATTTTAAAAAAATTGTTTGAAGTTGACAGTTATGTTAACTTTCAGAAACTCTACCTAGAAATTGTTCGAATTAAATTTAAAAAGGAATTAGGTAGTTTGTGTTTGCTGCATAAGCTTTAAAAACAGAAAACGGCACTGGTGACAGTCACTGGCTTAGTGCATAGCACTAAATTTCAGTGAAACGTGTTTTTAAGCGAACCAGAAACTGTGTTTTCCTCCTCCAATCAACCAACAGAGTTCTGAGAGGAGAGCTAATAGTTACAGAAGACTGAAAACACACTCTGTCCAGAAACAGTTAGTTATATTCGGTAACTATAATACTACCATTAAGCAATTATTATTCAAGGCACAACTTGACAAGACAGTCTCTTAAGAGTCCAACATAGAGCAGTTTAATCAACAAGAACGCTACATCACTGGTCTCGGTGCTCCAGTTGCACTTCTACCCCAATGCAGCTTGGTTCCAGACACAAGTTAAAAAACCAAAAAAGCAACATTTTTTAGAATAACTTTTTTTTTGCCATTTTGACATAACAAAATGAAAAACTGGGAGTCTGAAAAATAGATTTTAAACCATATGTATATTCTTTACAAACTTAAGCTCTTTGTAAACTGTAGCACAAAGTTTGATACAAAGCTTACACTGAGCTGTAGATGCAGATGTTTCATTGTTACTGACCAGTGACAAACAAGTTCTCCTTCAAGGTAAACCAACAAATGAATATGCAAAACAAGATTAAAATCAAGACTTGCTGATTTAAGCCATGGCTGAAGTCTGGCAATGCAAATACATCCACCCTGGCCATAGAGACCCTCGGTTCTCCCCATTAGCCCATAGGCGGTTTCCTTCTTAGGTCAAAAAACAAGGAACACTGCGGGGCAGCACAAGGGACACTGGCCACCTCTCCACGTTGTACCTGTATTAGGAAAAGAGGACTTCAATCTCCAAGGCTGCCATTCCAACACCTTCACTAGCACTAAATTCACAGGAAACCTAAGGACCTAAGAGACAGAACACGGAAACTTTATCAGGATTTCTAAGGCATCCTGCTGCATTCAGCTCTGCTCAGGAAAAACTGGATCTAAATAGAAAGCATTTTCAGGGTTTGTCAAAAGATACTTTTCAAGCACTTAAAAGGAGTCAATTTATTACCTTCCCAAAATAAAGGCAGCCATAGGCTTCAACAGAAGAAGAGAAAGGGCCTAAACAAAAATTCTGGATTGGGATATCCTCCAGTTTGGAGCAAGGCACATCTGGATGGGAGCACTGAGTTTGTCTCATTTCTAAAAATACACTATTGATTGATCAACAGTGGGATGTTTATACTTTGCATAAAACACATAAGCCGTTTTATGGTTTGTCGTACACATTTCTCCCTGCTGAAACCTCTGCAGATCCCTTCAATACAACGTAAGTTTACCCCCAAATCCAGAGCACCACTGCAGAAGCCGTCAGCACCACGTGCACAGAGCCGCTGATCAGCCAAAAGCCTCTACGAGAGGAAGCCAAGAGCTTCTGCAGCCTGAATCTTCCTTTACTCATAGAACAAAAAGAATTCTTTGTCCCACGGCCATCGGAAGCCTGCCATAACGTGCCAGCAGCTCACATGTACCCAGTTCACACCAGGGAGAGCACGTTTCAGCCACCCTCGCTCTTAACATAGAGAGGAATTTTTCTGTAGTCTTCCGGGATGCAGTGTTGGTTTGAATGGTTTAAACATTGATTTAGATAAAAAGGTTTTGAAATCTGTAGGGATGCACTACCAGGATATGAGAAAGACACCACAGATGACGTTTTGACAATTCTTTCTACAGCTAGCCAAAGGCTAATATGTGTACCTGGCAGGAAACACACAGACAGGGTTTCAGGCAGTAAAACCTCCTGATAGCCATCTCACAACAGCCTGTGTTAAGGTGGTCATTTATCCCAAAAGAGGCTTTGGATGGGCCTCAGTTTTACAGACTTGCTGTGTAAATGTCAGACTGAACTTTGCTTTGGTGGCCCAGATGCTCCCGTGATAGGGAACACAGAAATCCAGTGAGTTAGGCGATCTGGAAACAAACAGGTAGTATTTGAAGGCAAGGGTGGCTGGTTTTTTTTATTTCATATAACATCTTGCCGACAAAGCATACAGCTGTGAGTTCCTCGCCTTTGTTGCACAAAGAATGGTTTCCCCACACCCAAAAAACAAACCAAAAAGGGAACAAGAGAGGATATTGGCTATGTGGGGGAAGGAAGTGAAAGTAATATTCAAAGCTATCAGAATATATAAAACAAAACAGAAAGAAGAGATTTCCTTCTCCACCATCTGTGGCAGCACTGCCCTTGAGGGTGATTAACGAGAGACGTTTGCCAGGCTCATCACCCAAGAGCTCCTGTGCCCCTCCACACGCCCACAAGCCCAGGACTTACACTGCCATGCCACCAACAAACTCCTCCGTAGCCTGGCAGTAGATTGTGATGGCAACACGGGCATCCGCATCAAATGTGAACTCCAGGCTGTACAGGACTTTCTGCTTCCCATTCTCCTCAGTAGGACTGTCAACATCATCTTTATACCTGAAAGACAATGCCGGAAGATTAGAACATGTATTTATGAGATATCATTGAGATCACTCTGGAAATCAGGACAAGAGTACTCCAATCTAGGTGTCCTGGGCAGTCAAGGCACCGTGGCCTTCTACCTGGGGCTTCCCAGGAGATTTCCATTCTTTCTTTTGAGGAAAGTTCTTCCAAGATTTGACTAAAGTTATTGAAATGAATTATGTTAACAATGGCGTTGAGGGATCTCACCCAGCCTTACAGTGCCAGGACAGAGACTGAGACAAGAAAGTAAACTCTTGAGTGTCTGACCCTTAGGAGAAGAACCATTCTCCTTCCTTTTAAATCTTCACATTAAGCTCAGTATTTGGGCTAAAATCTTACATGGGCCTGAGAAGTCTAAAGCTTAATTCTTTTAACTCTACAAATAAAATGGTGCACAACAGGCAAAAAAAAAAAAGGTTTCTGTAGCAAAAAACTCCTGAGGCTCAACAAAAGGTACCTCCAGTATGACACAGAAGATGATATTCAGATCAGAAAGCATCCAAATATAGGAACTTCGGATACCTTTAAATGTACAAATCAACTAAACCTTTGATACTGCTAATGACTGAAGCTTGCACACATTTATTGTATGAACAAAAATTAACATACTCAACTGCGTAACAGATGCATGATAACCAATATAAGAAAGAGTTTAGAAGTCATTTCAATTAAGATAAAGATGAGTCATAACTTGGCTATGGGCTACTGTATAGCTGGATCCCACTGGATGATGGCCACTGCCCAGTATTACTCCTTCTCCCTGCTGCTGGAAAAGGCAGGTAACAAATCCAGTGAAGAAGGTGGTATGAAGCAAGCTCCACGGCAGCAAGCTATGGCCGTGGAGGAGCAGTGAGTTATAGCGTGCCAGGGGTGGCCAGGGAGACCAGCAAAGCCTGGAACAAGCAGCCAACACAACAGACCATGAGAAGACCTCCCCTGCCTTGAAGTGCAAAGCGACAGACGGAACGGATGTGATTCTCTGGCAGGGCAGAAGCAGATTCTCATACGTAAATTCAAATCCCACAGTAATCCTACAAGCGTAGGTACCGCCATTACTTCACGCACTGTGTAGGAATGGTGAATGCAGCAGGCTGCCTTTCAGAGGTGTACAACACTACTCGATTTGCTGCCCAGTTCCAGCCTCACTTGTCTATCAGTATTACCTTAATTGCCACGGTCAAAGCCAAGCAGCTAAGCTATTCAGGAAAAGCTTGGCACCATCCCTGACTTCACAGTATCAGCCGGCCTCTCCCTTCATTAAACAGCCTTGATGAACATGCTGCACTGTTGAAAATACTCAGAAATGGGCTAGGCATTACCTCCATAACTCAATCTAAAAAATGTCAAGGGAATCCTTATTTACCAAATTCACTGCTGCCTAATTAAGAGGGCTCCGGCATAAATTTTACTTAACATCACACTGAACAAGAATGAAGTGTTCAACTTCAGTAATTTAATATAGAAGGTACAAAATAAGATTTAAGAGCAGTATAATCAAATACCTGACACACGTACTTGTACTAATGTAACCCTGGTGAGTCACTATAGCATACACTTGCATTCCTGTCTGAAGGAGAGCTCCAAACAAGACTTTTGCCAGAGGTTCACCTAGGTCAGAACAGCAAATCAAGCTACAATACACCTAACATGCTAATATAAAAAAGACAAATCCCAAGAACTGAGAGTCTGAACAACTTCAGCAGCCTGGATACAATATACAGTATAGAGCCAGATGGTATTTTCACACAAGCTAGCTGCATTCAAAGAATAAAATCATGGCACTTGAATGCTGCAAACTAGAAACACTCTAGCCAGCAGGGCAGGTTTGCCTAGAAAACATGAGGGTAGCATCAACATTTTGTGCTGGACTGACCCAAGAACACAGATTGCAACAATCCACCCACAAGTGTTGTGCGTGTCCAAGAAAACAGCAGCACAAGCTTCTGCAAATTATCTCTTGCTGTGCTGCCCTCCGTTGATCTGAGGTCGGCAGGGAAGGATCCAGGCTATGATACACTTGCCACTTCCTCCAGAAGAAGCAGGGGAGAACCAGCACCCCTTCCAGTCAGGCACCGATGAAGGCTACTTTATAGACTTATACTCGCTACATATAAAGGCAGGTATTAAAACAGAGATGCCCAGCACACACATGAGCTACAGATCTAGATACCTGTAACAGCCCCAAGTAACAAGGTGGAAGAGCTGGGGGAGGGCGGATCACACAAAAGCAACATGTCCTCAGTAAAACCACTGGCTGTTTTGTCTTCTCAGTGAAGTCACACAAAGCATACGGGTTCGCAGGTCACCCTCTTGCACCTCCCTGCCAGCACTCAGAATGTGCTTCCATCCTTTCAAGGAGAAAAGGGGTTAAACCTAGACTAGAATAGATCTGTTGCCCTAGGAAACCGCTGAGGGGCCATTACCAACTACAGTGCCTAAGAGAAGGTTTCGGGAGGATGCATCTGCTGGGAAGAAGCACAGCCAGAGTCCTGTCTGCCTGGAACAGCATGACTCGAGCAAGGGGCAAGGTACACGTGCCTAAATGGTGACAGTCACAGCAAGGCTGTGTACACATCTTCCTGTTGCAACATGCCTGGTGCTGGAGATTAAGAAGATCATCTGCCACATAGTAAGTTCAGGTGAGGAAGGACTGCGTAAGCAACTATGCCAGATGGTAGCTGGACCAAGGAACAAGCAAGGACTGCTTTGGTGCATACTTTGAGAGGCAGAGACATCTCGTGTTCCACCTTAAGGTGCACGAACGGTGGGATGTAACTTCAAGTGAGTAACAGGACAAAGTCACACATGTTGCATTCCTCCTTTCTCTGTAAGGGACATGGCAGACAAGGAGGTGGTTCGGGTAGTTCAAGAGCTCTTCTCTCTCCACCTGCACTTGAAGTTTACAGTGTTACAATGTACAGTGAAGTTTTAGTCAAGTCCTACAGACAATGTTGATGTGAAGTGGCCACAGATACATGCACAAATTTAGAAAGCAGTGACTTTGCTGAGTGTGCCTTTCAGTCATGCACACAAGTTAATCACATAGTCTTCACAATCACGTGCACAGAGCAGAAGACACTGACCACCTTTGAGAACAAATAGCTGATCCAATGTTATGATGAAAAAGGCAAAGCAGGATGACCAAGAGAGCAGAGGCCACTTGGTCTGACATCACTTCTGGATAAAACAATGGAAAATGCTGGAACTTTTTGTTTGTCTGTCAAAGAATTAAAAGATAAAAATATAATTAACAGCAGCCACGACAATTTTATAGAAATAGGTCGAGTTGAACCCGATTCCATCCCTTGAGGAGATTAAAAACTTTGACCAACAACTTAGTAGACATGCAGGATAAACGTTAAGTATTGCTTGACTTAGTATTGTGAGATATGCATTGCAACAGTGTTAGAGCAGGCACTAAACAAAGTTAAGAACCAGCTGACATCTCTGTCAGCATTGACTTTAATGGGGGGAGATCGTCATCAAACAGAGGCTTTTCTGTTTGGGGGTTCTGCACTATCCAGGGCTGCAGAGCAGGCAGTCCCAGCACGCTCACCATCACCACCTCCACCATGGGACCAACCGCTCCAAGGATCAAGGTCAACCCCATAGTGCTGTCTCCCCTCGGTCACTCTCCTCTCCTTATTTGGTCCCCATCCTTATCCTTATTTGGACAAAGGCCTCCCTCTCAGGCCCTTATCCAAAATACTTGTCAGTCTCACTACTCTCCATGATATTGCTGCTGCTTCCGACACTTTCCCAAACCACTACAGTTGCCGATTCCTTCAGCACTTTTGTTCCATGATGCTACCCAAAGCCCAATGCCCACGCTGAAGCAGAGAAACTGTCCCAGGATGCAACTCTTCCGTGAAACACACTGCCTCATGAGTTGATCTTCCTCCTGCAACTGGGAGTGCTTTCAAGATGAGAGTAAACAGCCAGTACCAGCCTATCAGGTACTTCAGCTCTGAAATATAGCTTCTAATCCAGGGCCAGAAGAGGGACACAGGACAGACACGAGGCAGTCTTTTTCTGTTAGTGGTTAACAACAAAGCTCATGCTACCCTCCTCTGAGATTCAGAGTCTCATCCTGCTAGAAATCAAGCACTCACACAAGGTGTCAAAGAGTCAGAACTTCAACACCAATATACACAGGTTTATTGCTTTTCTCCAAAGCTGCTGTAAATATTCAGGATTTGGCAAAGCTCAGAATTTTGTCTGGTCAGAGCCAGGCAGGAAGCCCAGAGCGGACAATTCCTCATACTCTTCCATAAAGCCCTACACTCCAAATTATGGATCAACACCCTCTTTCACAGGTGAACAATGAATTTTCAATTAAAGACAAGGAAAATGAAAAGGCTTGTGAGGACTTTACCATCAGAACCTACTTTACACTCGGCTCAGCATCATTTTTTTTTGATGGAGGAGGTGGTAAATTAAACTTAAGTAGTTCTGGAAAGAATGTGCAAGCCTCAACCACTGGTTGTGAATAAGTCAAGCTGGAGAGGGCACAAAGCGTCTTTACGTGCACAGAGGGAGAAAGGAAAAGCTTCTAGTCCAGAACAGAAGAAAAGCACAAGACAGAATATGCCCTTGGGGACTGGCAATTAAAATCTCATTTTGGGTTTACATCAGTTCAAAATTAAATACAGTAACGGTGGCAGTGTTGTCATCAGCACTAACACAGCAGCACAAGAGGCTGTGAGAGAGCTCATGAGGCAGAGAAAGAACCAATAGTACCAGGAATTAGACAGATGCAAACCTAGGCACTGTCAAGGTGCATGGACACTACACTTCAAATAGTGCAGAGCTGCAACTCTGCTTGGGGGCACAGATGTGCAACCACAGAAAGCAGAATGACAGAACTGCACGTACTAAACCCCACCGACTCCCCCATTGACAGCAAGCCCTCTGCCAGCAAAAAAGCCACTTCCCATTTGGCTTCCGTGAGATGTTACACTGTTTAGGTGGTTGCCTGCAAGAACAAAATACCCTTTCCACAGCAAGCGTGGGAGCAAAGCAAGGCTTTTTCCTAGAAAAGTACTTCACTCTTTAGCTGAAAAAGCCAGACGGCATTCAGAGCAGCTTAGCAATGGTTACTTTTTACAGAAGTGCTTCCCTCTTTTCCTGTTCAATCAGTTTTGAAACCACAGGTATTGCTCATTTAAAAAACAAAACAAAACAAAAAAAAACAACCTTCAGTTTTCACATAAAAACAAACTGAGGGTTTTGTGCGGTTATGACTCAAATTACTCACATTACGCCATGCTCTCAGAATCACCTTGGCTGAGAGTTGAGCTGGGCCCTTGCCAGTACTCCAGCCCTGTGCCTGAAACGCAGAATTCAGAGCGACTCAAGGATCTTTGAGAAACACTCTGCCTGGACATCTGCCCAGTCGCTCAGACCAAAACAAAGCACTGTACGCTGAGCCCCTGTACTTCAGCCATCTGTTTGAAAGAGGGCAGCCGCAGGTCGAAGTGTTAGCTATTGCGTTGAATCCAGCTAGTGCTGCTTTAGATCTCAGTGTAGAGCAGTGAAAGGCTACAGATCTCCGTGATTATCCAGACCTCCTTCCCCCGTGCATGGGACATAAGCCATCTAAATGAATGCATAACACTCGGACCAAACTTTATCTTGGCAGCAGGAGAAACCTGAGGAAGTTACACTCAAGACCAATCAGTCTTCCTGGCCTGTGACTTGCACCAGAATCAGCTACTTTCTGGCTTCTCCTTGCACAAGAATGCAGAAAGGAATCTGTCTGTAGGGTTTACTGACCTGACTAATATCTTCCATTCATGCTAATGATTTCATGGTTTTGTTTACCGCTCTAGTCTGTCCTGTAGAGACAGATACCTTGCCGGTCCTGTTTGGAAACACAGATTGCTCAAGTGTAGGGATAAAGAGCATATAAACCACCTGAAAGCTCTGATCATAAGGGAACACACAGACCTCTGGACTTATCTAGCAACAAGGATCTGGAATTCAGCTATTTCTCCAAAACCTAATCAAATACAGTTTGTCTCTGGATGACAGATAGCTGGGTTGAATAAAATGAAAGATTCAGGCAATAACAGTACCTCACAAGTCGGAGTGAGTCTTTGCGGATGTTCACCAAACTTCTGAGTGTCTTCACTGGCTCATGTGGAGCTGGAGTTACATAGGGAAACTGGAATAAAAAGGCAAATAATTTTCCTATTATTCTACTATAAAAGGCAGCAGCATGTTACCTGGCATACAATTTGCCCAAACCAAGAAACATCTACCTTTAAGGGTGCTCAGTACAGCAGCCACGCAGAACAGTAATAGAGAATTCTATTTACAGATAAATCAAGCATGTTTCAGGGTGAAAATCCTGCATTGGCCCAGCAATAGCTCATATTGGGAGTACAGTTTAAGAAAGGGCATTTTCACAAGCTCTTTTTCTGCACCCTGAATTCTCAGTCTGGAAAGCCTTGCTCTCACAAGCTTTTACTTCCACTAAAGCCACCTCCAGCTTGAGCAGAAGAAATGCAGCCCTTTCATGTGTGTTACAGCATACAAACAGTTACTTGACTGCTAATCAGCATGCCGAAGCCCTGGATTACTGGGGGAAAACTCTTTTTATGCTGAAACAATGGGGCAAATGTTCTGGAAAAGAAAAGAAAGAGACAAGGATAGGGGGCCTCATTCTATTCTACAGTCAAGAGACCTTCTCGAAGACTGTGCTTTAAATAAAGAACGATAATGCTTCAGACTGTAATTCTCCTTACTGATCACAGAATCTCCAGTGAGAAATGCAAAGGAAACTGCTTACTGTGGTGACCACAACCTGTACAGCTGCAGACCTGCCTGCTAGATCTCCCATCTGCTCGTCGAAGTCTGAAGCTGAAACATCCACTCACACAACTGCCAAGTTTGACAGGTGGAGACACAGCCATGCTCCAAATCAGAGCAAAGGCAGGACACAAAGGTACAGAGCTCCAGGACAAGCTTTCAGGCAGAAGGTTACTCTGAATGCATCCAGCAACAGTGCCACCATGCAGCCTCATTAGAGTTGGGGTGCTTCAAACACGCATCTACTAGGTGGCCTGCAGTGGTGTAGAGAGAGTGAGTGACAAGGAGCAGAAGTACCAGGGACCACCAATATAAATATATTCCCTTAGAAATGAGGAGCCTGCTAATCAGGCAGCCAAATGCTGCTGCAGCTGAACTTCAGGGAAGCTCCAGGACAAAAGCCTGTCAGTGTTGTCCCCTCGGGCCACAGAAATGTATTGGTGGGGCAACAGCCAGAGCCTGAGGGAAAACATGCTGTTTCCTGTCCAACAGGAGAACTGCTGCCACAGAAGGCAGCAGAGAATTCACGGGGCAGAAGCAACTACTTTCCTTGCACCCCGACTGCTCGGTACTGTGGTTGGTAGCACTGCTCTACACAGAGCACTCAAGACCTCCGTTACTCCAAAGCAAGAACTCGGCCCACGTCCAGAAAGCAGTTTCGCTGCTCTGTGTTCAAGTGGTTTTTTCCCTTGAAGATTAATCAGAGCTGCCAAAGGGCATTAACTTTACATAGGCAAACTATATACCACGACAGCCTCCCTCTCTTAAACCTATTTGGCAAACGTCCCACTGTGTTAATAGCATTCTCACCCACTCCCCTCTGAAGAAATGATGAAATTCAGTGCTGCGATGTCTGCAAGGAAACCCAGGCTGAGACATGCACGCAATTTAACTATGCAAGGTTAGTCCCTACAGCCATAGGCACATGGCATATTAGCTAAAAGCTGCGTCTTCTACTTTTGTTGGAGCGCTGTGTGGCTGCTAGTCACAGAGCAAAGGGGAAGTGGTCAACTTTTAACCGCTGTCCTGCACGGGCCCTGTAAGCAGGCATGGTGTAGGGTATGGGATGAGCATCTGCATGCCTGCCTAGCACCGTTACATCCAGAAAAACTTCCATCTAAAGTCCCTCCTTCCTAATTCTGTTGCTCATCTGCACTTTCTGCTTGAACAAGGGCTTTCCAGATTCCTCCCTGTCTTACCCTGCAGAGTCCTGCTAACTAACTGTGGTACTGAGAAGACCTATGGCACAGTCTGAACACAACTCAGAAAGCAGAATGCGCTCGTCACCAGTTCAACTCAAATATCGAGTCATCTCCTCTCAGCTTCCCTCATCTGTAAAACAGGGGTGATACTGAACTGCCTGAGCACTACAAGCATGAATTAACTAATAGTCACAGCTTTTCTGAAGACGAGAACCATGACATCAATTTCTCATATTCACGTTTTGAAGCTGCAGAAACAACTAGGAAAATAGCTGGCAAAGCAAGCAGCTCTTTTTCCTCTCCAGCACTCTGAAAACATCCCCATAGAGCTCCTAATCTGTAACCTTTTGGTTCTTTTTAAGCAGTTTTGAGATGCAAGAGAAATCCAAAACCAAACACTCACATAAAATTCCTATCTGTCCCTCACAACAGTGCTACTCCCTGTTCACAACAAAAGAACAAGCCAATCACTCAAGCAGGTAGCTTTACACAGTTTCATAAACCACATGAGCCCAGAAACACCTCCATGTTCTTCTAACTGAAAAAACTAAAGTAGAGACTTTCTGAGCAGCCCACCTAGGTTACAAGGCAAACAAAAACCACCAAATATCAAGATCTGTCTTAACACAGCCCTATGCCCAGTCAGGCCACTCGTTTCCACGGAGAACATCACGCATTGAACACCGGCTGAAATCCATCCAATGTGCCCAGGAGCCCTATGAAGTTCAGGCTCTGAGAGTGGATCTGCTTCCCAGCCTTCTCCTCTCTGCAGCGTGTTTTACACTCGCTCAGGCAGACAATCAGTATTTGTCCCAAAAGCTGTGCTCCTGAGTCCCTGTCCTTCCCCCGTTACTTCTTCCTTCTGCCCTAAGTAAAAATAAGCCCAGAAGGTGCATACTACTTAGAAAAACTCTGCTTGCATCTGAACAGCTATGGCAGCCAGCAAGCTGGGACACGGGGTGGGGGAACACTCTTGCCCCGCAGACTGGAATGACATTCCTCAAGTAGCGAGGGTCTCTTAAGTCTGTGCTAGCCTCCTCTACAAGCTCTAAACAAGATTTTCCAAACCAGGCAGAAAACAAAAGGGTAAAATAGACAGCATATAGGAACTTGCCTGAACAGGTCTATTCCCAAGGAAGTTTAGATCCATGTTCTCGCCAAAAAGGTAGCCCTCGGGGTGAGGCGTGTCAAACTTCTCGCCTCCCATAAAGAAGTGACTTGCAAAGTAGTTTCCTAGAAAAAAAAAAAAAAAACAAAACACAAGGGAATAATAAAAAAAAACTCTAAATGATTGCTTCGCCGAGAACAACTGGTCTGTGCAGTTTTTAATTCACAAGTATAAAAGAGCACAAGACATTGAAAATACTTGCTAGTTCACTCCTTCCCTGTACTACCGACGGCCACTGCCAACAGTAGAAGCAGGGGAAAAAAAGAAAAACCCTAGACTAAATCATTACAGTGGAGATAATTCCATTTTAACTTGTTTTCCAGAGAAGGGACAGGGAGCAGTGAGAGTCATCTCTTTCCAATATTGCTCAGTTCTGATGAATTCTTCCTCTTTTCTCCACCTTCCAGTAAGAAGTCCAGTCCCACAAACACCATCCACCCGCTCAGAGGAGGATGAGGCTTCCTCCCACTGCAAAACCCTGGACAGCCAGAGGGGCTCCTGTTGGGCAAAGTTTGCCTTCCCTCCCCTCTTTCACTCCCATATCCCAGGGCAAGAATCACACAAAACCTTTACTGTGAGTGCTAGAAACTATATGCCTTGATGTGAAACTTAACCAATAACATTGACAGTTCTAAATGCAGAAACATGGCTGCCTGGAAGATAGAAACCCTGGGACTGACTAAACTGAACTTCAGCTCTGAAAGCTTCACCACAGATTTGTTTCATTCATCTTTTGATGCACTACAGTGCAAATTTCAGGAGACAAAGCACGTGCAAGCTCACTGGGATTCTGGAGCCCTGGATAAACAGCAAAGTCAACCAAACCGATTCAGATGTACAAGAGCACCACAAATGTAGCTTCCTCCTAGAAAGACCTCAGGAAAACACTCTCAAATATGAACTTCACGGAGTTACAGTTTCAGAGAAATAAGTATCAGGAGAGAATTAAAATAAAAGGCTCCACCCAAGCCATTTCCCTTGAAGTTTCAGAGTGGGGTTTTTCATGCGCATGATGAAAGGACTGAGCCAAATGTACATTCCCTTCCCTAGGTGCAATGCATAGACAGCATAAAATTTGTTTTAAAACGAGTCATTACAGAAGCAGTAACTAGTCATCTGAATGGTTATGGAGGCATTATGGAAGGATTTGCAGTCCCTCTAGCTAGGAGCAAGCATGAGATACTCTGAAATGGAAGGCTTTTCATGAATGGCTCCTTTTTTCCATTAAGGCTTTTTTCCTTTATGCTTCAAGAAAGGCTCTTCTTACTCTGCACAGATGGTAGTGCTTTAATGACAACGGTAGTGCTCAGCTATTGCTGAGCTCAGCTTACAAGCATCCAGATGTTTATATTATAGAAACACGTCCTTCTTTCCAGATACAGCAATCAACTTCAGTGAAGGTCCAGAATCTACCTAGAATCTGTCCTACAGAATCAACATAACAAAATGTAGGTGCTCCAAATGATAGGCAGCCTTTTCCCACCCACCTTTTCCCACAAATTAAAAAGCTAAGCTGCATATAATCTCCAAGCACAGATAGCATGATACAGCCTCTCCACCTGAGATACACCGTGGTGGTTTACGATTCTACTAAGGTTCAGAAAAGCATGACAAACACTAGGGTTTAGGAACAGATTTCACATTTTATGTCAGTCAAGTAGGATTGTGTCTTGAAGCATTTTATCTAGTTAACTGTGAAGACAATACTTGCGCCGGGTGTCTCAGTACCGCAGCAGCTGATTACCTGGGATCGGAGTCAGACAGCTCCCTGCTCACGCTGATTTGGTATGCCGTGAACGAGACATCCTGGGGCTTGACTCACCTCAGCAAACCTTTATTCTAAAAATTCAGAGCAGAGCTTTTTTGTGGAAGAAGTTCTGCATCCCATGCGCGGAGGACACAGAGCCCCAGCAGGCGAGGACTGCTCGCCACCACTGAAAGCCTGCACCTGCGGGGAGCCAGCTGGCCAGGACTCTCCAGCACCTTGGGATGAAAAGGTCTCTCTCGCCCAACTGGAACAACACTGAGACAAATAACTAGCGTGTTTAAGGCACCTGCCACACTGTCTTTGCTCCACTAAGAACTACTTTTGGGATCTCTAACAAATTGTTAGGATTTCTCACAAATACACGCTACCCCCACAACACAGCAGCACTTATCTAACTGGAAACCACAGCTTCAATTCCACGTTCAGACTGAAGGCTCCCTTCACCTTCCTGCTAAGTCACCTCCTGCAATGTGAAGGTTTTTTCCCCAGAGGTGCTTCCTTCATGAGCAAACAAGAAACGTAGTCTGTGCCAGTCACAAAGAGCATGAGAAAAATCACTTTGAGGAGCTCAGAGGGGAATACGCTGGCGAGCAGAACACCCCTTGGGCTCTGCCAGCGCTGCTACAGATACAAACACCACCACTTACACAAGGTCTCAACAGCAAAACTAACAAACAAGGACTGCAGCAAACTGTCTTCACGAATTTATAAAACAGTAGTTAGCAGCTAAAAAAAGATATTCTATTGCAAGCTTTCAGAAGCCCGTTGCTGGAATACCACGTTAAGTTCAGAGCTGTCAAGGTAAGACCAAAGTTATGCGTTATTTTGCTCAACCAGTCACAATCAACTCAGAGTTTGCCTAAGCTGAAGACAAAACGTTTTAAGAAAGCACTTTGTAAATATCACACCAAGGACTAAAAGGACGGAGAAACTTAAAGAAGGAAAAAAAAATGAGGTGTCCTCTTTGCTGGTCACTGTGATGTTCCACACCTAGCACAAGACTGATAGGATTTTTAATGTTTCTGAAAGGCATTTTCTATGCATTAAAAATTTTTTTCTATGCATTAAAATCCTGCTGCAGCTCCACCTCTGCGTTCTATTTCCAGCTTCAGACAGCTGTATGCTTTCAGCCAGACTACCATGCCTCTTGAACTCCGTTCCCACATGTCTCCCCAGTCTATAAACCAACCTCAACCTCCTACCTTACGCAGGTGTTGCAAGGCCAGCTTGACACAAAGCTCTGTAGCTATGGACACAAGGGGGATGCTAAGCACCATCCTCTTTGGCAGGAAAAAAAAAAAAAAAGGGCAAAAAATCTTTGGATTAAGCCTCCACAGAACTGCTACAAACAGAAATCCCCCAGGAAAATGCAGTGACACGGGGGGGGGGGATAAATAAATAAATCACACAATAAACAAGGAGGGGATATAAGAAAAATGCCAGAGCAAAGAAAAACTGTGGCTTTACTTTCCCAGAGTAAATCTGCACAAAACATTGGACAGCATTAGATAAAAGAGAAAAGAGAACACGAATGGGTGAATCACCTAAAGTAGATTAAGTGTAAGCAGTGGTTCTAAGAGAAATTGTGGTGGAAAACTTCACAGTGGCTGGAAAAACACCACAGGGACACCCAGAATGGCCAAGCCTGACTCATTAGTTTGTCCCACGCAAAACCGAATTGGAACCCAAGGCTTCTCCGAGGCATTAGATGACACCAAACTGCTTAACATGGCAGGGGTTTTATTATCATAAACGCACCAGCATTAAGCACCAGACTGCTCCAGTCATAACTACTTCTCCTTAACCCTAACCCAGCATCCTAATCCCACGACCATGCAAACCCAACACATGGATGTGATGCACAAGTGACAAGGGCTGCATCATACAATGTTCATTAACAGAAAGTAATCAGATGTCCATTTAGGCTTCTCACCGTTATTAGAGTTAACAGTGAAGTGACAGAAATGGAGTTCTTCCTATTTACTCAGCCAGACACTCACCACCACGGCATGCTGAGGGACAGACTGACAGCACAGCCCTAGACACAGCCTGAGCCTGAACCAGCACTGTGGCTGGATGAGGCCGTCTTGCCTTCCTCATCACCCATCCTTGTTGGGTCAGCAAAAGCAGTCATGTAGCAAACGGCAGTGTGACTCTGAGCTGGGTTAAATATAACCCAGCAACAAACAAGCAGCAAAAGGAACTGCTTTGGCCCATGTGTGCTCCAGTCTGGTGGTCGTGAGTAGCTGGGGAGAAGGCAGGAAAGGAATGCTGCAGTCAATGGTAGGCAGTGGTGGCCATCACCAGCAGGGTTGGGCTGAAACCCCGACAGAACTACAACAGAAGTAACAGAGACAACTGCTCCACTGTGCTTTGAGGAGCGGGTGAGGAACGAAAGCTATGTGTGAAATACAGAAACATATTTCTGTTTTGATACTGTCACAGTATAAATGGCTTATGAGCTGAGAACAAGGTGATGGACCAAGTACAATGCTGGGTAGTCTTCTCCTATTTAGAATTGCTCTTTGGTTAAAGTGTCATTCCCAAACAACAAAGCAGTTCAGCTTCAGAGAGCAGTAATCTGCCTCCTTTTTTCCCCTCCCCAAAATGTCCAGGGAATTCTCTTTCAAGAGCCTACTCCAGAGGAGAAAAGCTATCTCAAGGGCACGTGCTCCCTGCCCTGCTCCACACTGCAGATGAGCTCACTGGAACAAGAGCTGAGCTGACGAAGTAGCTGCGGAAAACACTGGTGCATTGCTCACTGGTTGCTAAAGCAATAGGGGCATCATGAGACTGCATGCAAGAACACGGATCATTTTACTGTTTCAAGCACAGAAGCACAGCAAAGATCATGACTGTTCCTTGTGATTACCCATTTTTAGCCTGTTTCATGGGGACACTAATTCTTCTGTACAAATCCGGCCCTTCTCCAGCCCCCTACCAACTGGTCAGGCATCTGCAACGCCAGCACATTCTCCATAAATGTTAAAAGGTACCAGTGAAGAGGTATTAAAGAATGGTATCATGTGTCATCTTACAGCCTCCCAGATGCAGGAAGGGAAATGCAGATGATCCATATGCAGAGCCTTGGAAGAATAAGCAAGGCATTTTCAGAGGATTTTTAACTACAAAACTGCACACGGGTTGCATCAAAACTGTTAAAACGATCTGTGAATGCCTCATTAAAGACTCTGGCTTTTAAAGACCAAGGTGGATTCCACAACTACCTGCCCAGTCCTCCACAGAGCATGTGACCAACCCTGCAATAACCACATCAAAAGTCAGTAAATGAGAACTGAATATTCACTACTGCATTTGCAACCAGCTGTGACTCAACAAGGTGCCGTCACTTGGTATGACCTGGTAAAGTATCTGTGTTCCTTGTCACAGGCAGGCTGACACAATGCTTAAATTACAGTCAGAATACCTGTGTTTTGTCTTTATTTCCATGCACAACACGGCCTTCCTGTGAGGTGGTGTGTTTGGTCCAGAACACAAACCCTCATCCTTCAAACTGATGCCCACCATGGACAACAGCTGATCAGAGCCACAGCAGCTTGCCCAGACACCCACAGAAAGTCAAGACCTGCTTAAACCAGAGACTTGGAGGGAAAGAACATAAAAGATGATGGACAGCCCTCGGTGCTGCACGAGAGTCCAGCGGATGGGTAACCTCAGTTAACACTCCCTCACCACATCTTCCAGCCTTTCAGGGGTAATCTCTGAGCAGCTAGGAGACTGCCTGCGTGTCAGGCTAACACTCCAGTGCACACATTTAAACATTTAACAGCCAATGGAAAACTGGCTTTATCCAGGCAGGCAGGCAGTAGCGGTACAGGGCTCACAACGACAGTGTCAAGATAGAAATAATTAGCAACCATTTAGCCCACAAATTTTTTGTACCGCTTCCATCTTGCTTCCTGAAATCAAATAAAACCATACACACTCACTTCCAGTCGTCTTCACTGTCAGGTTTTGTACCAGTCATAGCCAATCTTTCCAGCCCCAAGACAAACACATGTAGGACTGTAGGACCAGAAAGGACAATGTCCTTCCAAACAGGCTCCACCTGAAGAAAGGAGAGGGGGTTGCCATCCTAACAGCCCTTACTGTTTAGTAACCTTCCTTGAACCTCCACCTTAGAAGTGTTCATGACCTCTTCTTCTGCCTAGAATGATCTTGAGTTTGAACAGCTCTTCTCCCTTCCTGAAGCCAAGAGGATCCTTGTTAGATAAACCTGAAGAAGGCAAAGAGAAAAGTCTAGCCTATAGCCAGAAAGCCTATGCTTTCAGAGAGAGCACAAGCAAGCACAACAGGAAATTAATTAACAAGCATCTAATTGTATCCAAAGCCTTTAAAGGAAATACCAGTATTTTTCTTTAATCAGCTGCTTGAAAGCATTAGCTGTTCAGTTTTACAAGGGAGGTACCATGCATGGAACGCTCTTTGGCAGCATCTAGGTCAATAGATCACTTCCAGAGAGCATGTGAACACACAAACCCAACCTCACATGTGAGGGGCACACTGGCTTGCACATTGGCTAAAACCCAACACACCGTTAAATTCTAGTCTGGGCAATTACAACAGTACAGAAACAACAGGATGATAATTTGAAAGACGCAGTTTAATGTTCATTACCTATGGTGGTTATAATTAATCCAGTCCATATCTAAAATGCTGTCTAAGTATCAAAACAAATCAGGTGCAACCTCTATGCTGTATGAAAAGGGCAGGGCCCATGATACCATAGAGCAGGCAGCTCACGTCCACCCAGTCTCCCACACTGAGAAAGGCCCCCAGCCACCCAAGGGACACGCAGAGATCTGCTGTAACCTATCAATGACATTTGTCTTTCCTAGCAGCCCAATAAACTAGTCCTCATCCCCCTAAAAAAAAAAAAAAAAAAAAAAAAAAGCAGGTTAGATTGGTTAGATTTCCTAAGAGAGCCAGAACAGCTGATGAATTTTTCCAGGAAGGTTTGCCCCTTCCATCTCCTCCACACCACCATTCTTGCTGAAGGCCAACCTGCAACAAGACAAGGTGTAATGATGGCAGGACTTTGTGGGAAAAGATCTTCCACCCCCTCCAAACAAAACGGGGGCACCATCACACAGCCCTGAGGATGCCACAGCCAGCAAGTCATCAGACACACATAGAATTCAAGTCTCTGAATGAAAAGGCTATGCCGCACCTGTACCCCAAAGCGAGGGAACAGGAGCCTGCCTGGAAAAGCCCTAGCAGAACAGAAACTTAGAAAAATCTGTAAGCAAATGGATACTGTTGGAGAAAAGATCACCAGAATTTCCCTGATGACTTGTTTTGTGAGAAGAATAAGTAAAACTCTTTAAACAAGTTAAACCAGGCCAATCTCAAAAGCCAGTCTAAGACAAGGTGAGTCATGGGCTCATCCCAACTTCACACAAGTGGCACTGCTGACAACTCTCTAAGTTTTCAGAACGTCTCCCTTTGGAAAACAAATACCCATGTGGGCCACATCAATCCAACAGCTCCTAGGTGAGAAACACTGCTGTTTTAAGGAGGTAAAGAAGGTTGTCATGTGGGAATTTGTCCATCCTATATTCCCCAGAATTGATTTTCCTTCCACATCCCCACCAACCTCTGCCATTGCTCCCTCTTTACCAGCAGGAGATGCCCCACTTGCCACAGACTGACGACTTGCTGCAGCCACATTTCCAGAGCGCAGAAGTGAAGCCTTGCTCACCTACCATGACCCACCAGGACCAAAGGGCAGTAACTGAGCCGGGTGGCCACACACACTGACAGAGGGACAGGCAGACTACTTAAGCATTAGATTCAGAGCACACGGCACTCCTCCATGCTTCCACTTCAGCCAAACAGGGCACCGTGACGGCCTCATACCACAGGCTTGGCCCAAGAAGGTACATCCACCGGCTCTCTCCACCAGGGAGGCCCCGAAGCCGGGCGAGCAGGGCCCCGAGCAGAGCCAGAGCAGCCCCGGGCCCTGCTCGACCC
>NW_009647739.1:1506064-1506946 GCF_000708025.1 Charadrius vociferus
GGTGCGCGGCGGCAGCGGCGGACGGGGGCGGACGGGCACCCTGCACCGGGATGTACACGGGGAATACCCGGGGATACACCCTGGATGGGGAAGCCCTTGGGAGCTTGCACAGGGATGCCCGGGGGGATGCCCAGGGGCACTCTGGTTAGGGAGGATGCGCAGGGACTCACTCAGCACAAGGATGCGCAGGGACACACTTAGCACAGGAATGCACAGGGACATGTCCAGGGACACACTCTATACAGGGAGGATGCCCAGGGACACTGTCTGCCCAGGGATGCACCTCGCAGAAGGCGCAAAGGCAAAGCAGGCAGAAGGCATGATGCTGAGGGTGCTCATCAGCCCAGGGAATAATTAACCTGGTGGTGGTTGTTTTGCAAAAGAGCTTCATGCAGCAACAGCACAATCATCCCCACCAGCCTCCTTTCCTGCTGGCTGGAGGGGACCAGGACGTGGCACCGGTGGTGCATCCCCCCAGGCATGGCTGGTCTGCGTGGGCCAGCTGGGGTAGCCGTGCACATCCCAGGAAGTTTGGCATGGGGATTCGTTATCAGGGCCAATTCTCAGAGGTGGTATCTGGTCCTGGCTGAGGCTCACCACCAGCAGGAGAGGAAGACAATTGGCCTCCCCAGCTGCAGGACCGTGTGGCATGCACATGGGGAAACCTCTCCCAGGTTCCTCCTCTTGCAGATAATCCACGCAGATAAGTGAACGGAGGTGTCTGACGTTTGGGCATGAGAGCAGGGAATGACTGAAGGCTGTCTTGCATGCATGACACAACAGCCAGGAGGATGCCATGGAGGAAGAGACATCCACCCATGTCCCAACACTGAGCCCCGTCCCCTCTGGCGCTGAGGTCTTGCAAAAGCACAGGGAAGAGCC
>NW_009647739.1:1508294-1509735 GCF_000708025.1 Charadrius vociferus
GGAGGGGACCGGGACTTGCCACCGGTGGTGCACCCCCCCAGGCATGGCTGGTCTGCGTGGGCCAGCTGGGGTAGCCGTGCACATCCCTGGAAGTTTGGCATGGGGATTCGTTATCAGGGCCAATTCTCAGAGGTGGTATCTGGTCCTGGCTGAGGCTCACCACCAGAAGGAGAGGAAGACAATTGGCCTCCCCAGCTGCAGGACCGTGTGGCATGCACATGGGGAAACCTCTCCCAGGTTCCTCCTCTTGCAGATAATCCACGCAGATAAGTGAACGGAGGTGTCTGACGTTTGGGCATGAGAGCAGGGAATGACTGAAGGCTGTCTTGCGTGCATGACACAACAGCCAGGAGGATGCCATGGAGGAAGAGACATCCACCCATGTCCCAACACTGAGCCCCGTCCCCTCTGGCGCTGAGGTCTTGCAAAAGCACAGGGAAGAGCCACCAAGGCTCGGCTTCTGAGGGAGACACCTTCCTGCACACATGCTACAGACAGGCCCAGGCTGCAAAGGAACTGGGGACCCAAATTCCCCGTGGTGGAGTTGGGGGTCCCCGGGACACATGAAGGAGCTGAGGTGGCACATGCAATATCTCTTTAATTGGCCTCAGAAGCAGGAGACCGGCACGGGAAGAGGGCTGGGGCGCAGGGAGACAGGACACGGCAGAGAGCCAAGCCTGCCGGCACGGGAGGATTTTGTGACAGTGAGCGGGTGGTGGGTGGAATTTGCTGGCCATAAACACAAACTAAAACACACCCGACGGGAATAAGCAAACAAACCCACGGGGAAACGTGCTTCCGGCTAGTTATTCCCCTCACAGTTGTTGTGGCCACCCCGAGCACAGCCGCTCTGCGCCGACGGGGCCGTACGGGGCCCGGGCTGCAGGGGGAATGGGTGCTGGGGAAGGACAAAGCAGGAACAGACCTTGCTCTGCTGCATCCCATGGTGTGACAGGGCTGTGAAGGACAGGGAAAAGCCAGGGAACTAGCAACGGCTGGGTCCTGCCTGCAAATCATGAGAGCTGGGTACCCCACACCTGGCAGAGGGGAGACCTGGGCTCTGCCTGGGCAATAACTGTGCCCGGGGGCTGCTCGCTGTGCCCCCCAGGATCCTGCTGGCACCTGGAGCGACGGTGCCTCTTGTTCAACCAGCCCCTCCGTGCAAGAGTTTCTTATCACAGAAATGGCACAGAGAGGGAGGAATGGAGTCTGCTGACCAGCAAAGCAATGTTTGGCCCATGTGTGCTGCCCCAGGGAGGAATTTGCCCAGGGACAGGAGATGAGGGTCCCTCTCCCTTCCCTCCCACGCCCTGAGCACAAAGAGCATCCTGCCCTTCCCCAGCCTAAGGAGGTGCCCAGAGATAACTGCCCCAAAGCTGTCCCCTGAGCTTTTTTGGGGACAACAAGCAGCCACGCTCCCTCTGCAGCTGCCCCAGCCACT
>NW_009647739.1:1510795-1513434 GCF_000708025.1 Charadrius vociferus
ATGGTTTAGCGGGGGGAAGTCAAGGGGAGAGCCGGCGTCCCGGCAAGCAGCGGGGCGCTGGCACTGCCGAGCACCAGGGCCGCCCGGGGAAGCGGCAGCGGCAGGAGGTTTTTGTTTGTGCAAAACCTCCACCAGTGGGAAGGTCCCTCCCGGGCCGTGCAGCTCTCCGGAGCTCAGAGGAAGCGGTTGGGCCCCTGGAGGGGTTATTGTCATCTGGGAGGGCAGGGGCCTTTGCTGGAGAATATGTCCCCCAGGGCCCTGCTCGGTGAGACGTATGTGACAGACAACTACAATAGCAGCGGCGTGCCAGGGACGGGCTCAGCCCTTCCGCTCCAAACCCCAGGGCCCAGAGCGAGCGGAGCTGAAGGGCAGCACCTCCAGCGGACCACAGCTCCTTTACCCCCGCCCTGCCTGGGGGACACGGGGCACTGGCACACACAAAGGCAGGATATTGCACCACTCGCCTCCTCCGTCCCAGCAGCACGGGGAAGGAGAGCAGGCGACTCAGGGATGGAGCTGCTGCCAGCAGCGGGTCAGGGAGCACCCCTGTGTGGAGACACACCACTGCGGCCACGTCCCACGGGCTGGAGGAGCAGCAGCCCCCCCAGCCAGTGGCACCATGCTGGCTTCAAGTGGTGACAAGAGGCCCACAAACCCTGGTGGTGACACCAGGCATGGGTTTTGCACCTTCACCCTTTGCATCTGGGCTCCCGAGACTGTATTTCCCCCCAGAGTGGTGCTGCCCTGGGCCCTACACCATGCTGAGGGTGGAAAGGGAGGAAGGCCACAAAGGCAGGAGGCCCTCCCTGACATCCCCCAAAGGGATGAAAACACTCCCATGAGGTATGAGGGAGCCTGAAGCCACAAGCGCCATCATTGTATGGAGCAAGAACAGCCGAGCTGGGGAGGACCAGGGTGAAAATGGGCCAGGGTACCTGCCCTTGGGACCCTGCAGAGCCCCAGGGGTGGTGAGGAGGCCTTGGCTCCTGCACTGCCTTCCAGCTCGGCCATCTTTCCTGCTGGGCAAAATCCATCCAGGAAAAGGTGAGCATGGAGCCATTCTCCAGCACGACCTGAAGAGGGGCAGCAAGATAGAGGAGGGATCCCTCGGCTGTGAGCCCATCTCCTTTGCCAGCTCCCAGGGTTCCCTCCTGTTCGCTTGCATGTTCACCATCCCCACAAGTCACATCACTATGTCCCAGACCCAGCTGGCATCCACTATATCACTCCCCCCTGCAAAACTTGGATGAAAAGGGAGTTCTGAAGCTGGGCACGTTTCACGTGTTTCTCCAGCCACCATGACCTGCCCTTCAGGAGTCTCCTTGGTTGTGTCCGCCAGGGAGACAGCTATGAGCACACCGGTGTAAACAAGGAAGTATGTTTGCCTGCAAACCTTCCACTCACTGGAGCAGCTTATCCAAAGTCCAGCTGCTCAGGGGTTTATTACCCAGTGAAGCAAGTTGCTTTGTCTCAGTTGTCCCCTCCCTGGTGCTGTCTCTCACTTTGTTTGTCTGGTACTTGTACAACAACAAGGTTCGGGAGCCCTGGAGACTAGGCGCAAAGTTACTCCTCACCAGAAGGAGTGGTGAGCCCATGAACTTTGCCTCCCTAAACACTGCCCTGCTCCAAAGGGCTCGCAACCCTCCCCGAAAGCCCTGCTGGGCTGGGGCCAACCCTTCCCCCTTCAAAAATCAAACTACAAGGTTTCTAAAAATGTCCGGTTCTCTCCGATTAAAATAATCCTTCAGGAGATTTGTTTTCCCAGCTATATTTACACCTTGCTGGCTACAGATGATCTCTTGTCGCCTCCCTCCTGGGGTTGCCTCGACCTTGTAAAAAAGCCCTATCACTTCTTGATGCCTCTCACTGCCACCACCGTACAGCTGTGCCCTCGCTCCGATTTGGGCAGTGACACACATACAAAGAGGAGGAATCCCTTTGGTCCTGGCATCCCCCAAAGCCTGCAGTACTCTGCATGGTTACTGAAGGAGACCCTTACCAGCTGGTCAGATTTGGACAATACTGGGGCAATTTGTGTCTGAGCAGTGGAGGCTGCAAACCCCTCAGGTCAAACGCATGACCTGCCGGAGCTTCAGCCATTAATCCCCACAGCTCAGAAATATCTGCAGCCGTTTGTGGAACGGCGGCCAGGCTCGGAGGTGTTATCGAACAAACCGCTCACGACGAGGCTGAGCCCCAACACAAACTTCACGGAAGAGCCCAGAATCACTCAGGAAAGGTGGAGGAGGCCGCAGGAGCCAGCGGTTTCTTTCATCTTGTCCCATTTTCCCCTTGCTTTGCTACCCCATGGCCAGTCCAACTGCCTGCTTATGGTTTCCCGGTCCTTTAGCATCACCACTGTGTCCCCCACCCCAGGCGCACCTGCCTGGCTGCCTGCTTCCATCTGCTACAGCAATGCCCCACTCCCCAAGGAGCCTTTCACGCCACCTGGAGCCCACCGGCACTTTCCAGAGCATTCCCCTGCTGCCATCTCTTACACCCCAGCAGCCATGTCAGTGGGGCGCAGGGACACACTTGGGCCCAGGGAGTGACTGGTTCATCCCCCCCTTTTATTAGCAGCCCCGGGGCCGCCGTCCTCCCCACAGGCCCCGGGGCGGTGAGGAGGCCGTGGCACCTCC
>NW_009647739.1:1514463-1519772 GCF_000708025.1 Charadrius vociferus
CCCCCCCCCGCTTCCCCGCCCCAACCCTCCCGCGTGGCCGTGGGCTGGAAAACCCCGGCCTTTCCCACGTCCCCGCCTCGCAGAGCTCTGGTCTTCAGGCGGCCGTGGGAGAGGAGACTTTGTAGGTCAAAGCTTTTCTGGCTCCAGTCGTCTTTTCCCCTTCGCTGGCGGGCGGCGTGCTCCCTGACATCGGCAGGGGTTAATTGTCACGCGTGGGGCCGGGGTTGCGGGTGGGGAGCTCCCGGGGTGCTGTGCCCCTCCAGAGATCCCCGCAGCTAAAGCGCAGGCAGCGAAGCGGGGAGCTGTAGCAAGCAAAGCTTTTTCTAAATAGGATTTTTATTATTCCCCCTCCCCTCTTTCTGCAGCCCCAGCAGCTCCCCAGTCTGGAGCTGATGGATTTGACGCTAATGGCACCTTTGTAATTGAAGTGTCTGTTTTGCGATGCAGGAGGAGGTCTGAGTCAGTGTGGAGAGCAGGAGGTTCGGCTTGTATTCATCCCCGAGCTAGGGCACCTCTCGTTCAGCACGCGGCGCGGCCCGGCTGGCGGCGAGCCCCGCTGGCAAGCCTCCGAGACGTTATTCGGGGCTCGTTCTCTAACGTGACGGCTGTCGGGTGGATCAGGCACGGAGGCAGTCCATCGCCCATGCAGCCACAGGATTCCCAGATGCTAAATCGGAGGCCATGGGGCATTCAAAGCTGAGCCGTGCGTGGCCGGGGAGTGAGTGGGTGGGTGTGCGGGGGCCATGCTGAACGCCAAGCCGGCGTTCCCCTCTGCCGTGCCCGTTTAATGCCACAGTCGGCTGACGGGAGTGCTGTCGGCGGTGGATGTGTTGCATGCGTAACGTGCTCTGGGTTTTGTTTACTAATACAGTTTGACAGTGGCCCTCTGGGACGGGCGGAATCTGCTTCCACCACCTCCGCGTGTGTCGCAAAAGAGCTGGGAGCGGATGACAAAAGTTTAACTTTTCTTTCAAAAGGCTTTTTGCAGAACTTTGCCACCGTTTGGCGAGTTGCACAAGTACAAACAGCCGTCTCCTGCCGGCTTGGCACTCACATGACTCAGAGGAAGCTCAGCTGTAAACAAACACGCTGCGATGAGCAGTTACCATGTTCCCACTCACTTTTGGTGCAACGGTCAGATAATTCCCGTTGCAAAATGGCCGCTGGGCATGCCTTCTTCGGGGAGCTGCGCTGGGGAGATGTCGTCCCCTGACCCCAGCATGCTCTCACCTCTTGCCTGCAACGTTCTGAGGCTTTTGTTATTCTAGTGCAGCACCCCTTTGTTGGCTGACCTGCGTCTGCAGCGAGTATAAATTGGTGGAGTTCAGGCAAGTTCAGTGATAATTTACGCTGCCTTCACTGGTAGTCTCCTCGGATTCCAATTGCCGCTCCAGGGGCGCAGTGTGAGTGGGAGCAGCCCGCTTGCACCCTGAGGATGCTGCTGCTGCCTGTAAGACCACCGTGGGGAGAGGTTTTCTGCACAGTGGAGCCAAGTGCAGCCTGGTGGCAAGACAGCAGGAGCTGTATTCTTCCCAGCTCTATGCGTCCGTCCTGGCCAGGGTACTCCTGGGGTGTTGGGGAGAGGGAGACTGCTGTGAAACATGGACGGCTTCAGGCTGGTGGGATGCTGATGTTTCGGGGTTGCTGTGGGGTTTTGTTGTGGCTGGTGGGAGAGGACGCAGTGGGGACTGCAGAGAGGGTTTGTCATGCATGGTGTCCTGCCGATCCTGGCAGACGCCGAGTTTGTCTGGGGGAAAGGAACCTGATCCCGGACAGCGAGCAGGGCAGGAGATCAGGAAACCGTTGGGGATACAGCTGTCTTTGATGTGGCACGAGCTGATCAGAGCCTGTACCGTACTCAGGGGCTGGACAAGGAAGCCGTTTATTTTGCGTCCCCTCCATCCCCGAGGAGCAGGGCGGCTTGTGAGTAGCATGTGGATTGCCTCTCCCACTCGCCGTGACTCCACTCGTGTTTCACAGGGACCCGGGGCAGGGTTTCTCGCAGCACGCCTGGCTTAGTTTGCAGCTCTTGCAGCACCGTGAGCTCTGCCATGCTTCCAGGGACAGCCGCGGTGGGTGCCAGCAGAAATGGCCCTGCCAGCCCAGCCCTCCAGTGGCTGGAGCAGTGCCATGGCTGAGCGGAAGGGGAGGCTTACAGGCCGAAGAAAGTGACTTGGAGTCTCTCTGGGTGAGGCCTGCCATTCGGCTTTTGGGGGCTGCAGGTGCCGGGTTTTTGGGAGAAGCCAGGGAGGGCAGCAGGTACCGCCACCATGGCTGGAACCCAGCAGGCCACCAAGGAGACATTTCAGAGTTTGCAGGGTCTCATGTCGGGCTGGGCTGAGTGGTGGATCAGGCTCTTGCCCAGGTATTAATTGGCTTTGTTAGGTGCTGATTGCCCCTGGGGCTGCTTGGGAGGGATAAGAAGACATCAGCTTTAAAATAAACCCACCCGTTCCTTCCTTTTTCCTGGTGCTAAATGTCGTGCCTCTGTTCAGTGTAGTGAGGCTGTTGGGGGGGGGAACAAGAGGAGGAGCAGGTGTCTGGCTCTGCCTGCTGCGTCCGTGGTTGGATTTCCACTTCCCCTTCTGATTTATTTATGTTTTATCGAGCCCCTTTCCCTTTCCTTTGCGGCTCAAGGGCAGGGTGCCCCCAGGGCTGCTCTAGCACCTTGGGCTGCCTGATCCCTCGCGCTGGCAGCGGCCACAGCTCGCACACGCAGCTGGGAGCGGGTGCAAGTGCAGCTTGGGCAGCGACGGGCAGGGGATCAAACAGCACCCAGGGTCCCGTCTGAGCGGCTGCAGAGGGCTGGGTGTCCCGCTCCTCCAGGCAGAGTTTGTTCTGCTCAGCACCCAGGTCTCCTTGCATTCGCCTCCCCACCCGGCCCCTGCAACTGTCCTCCCTCTGACTTGGTCACCACGGGGCACTTCTTGGCACCCTGGTGGGATGTCTGTGAACCATCCCCCCACGAAGCTCCTGTTTTTGCATCCTGGCGGGAAGGATGAGCGTGGGCAGGCAGTGGGTGTGGGGCTGCGCTGCTCCCACTTGCACCCAGGGTGCTACGGGCAATGGGGCCTTTGGTCCAGGGTCAGGGCTGAGCTGCAGCTCAGGCTCCTTTGCAAGCAGAGGAGCCTTAATTGGCTTTGCTGTTGCACTGGTTGCCCCTGGCACTTGTGACGCTGGCTGGAGACCAGGCAGCAGAAGCAGCTTTGGTTACATGCGTGTCCCTGTGCCACCGAGGCCTCTTGCTCGCCTGGGTTGGGGCTGCTGTGGGTCCTTGGGAGGTGACAGCTATTCTCCACAGCTGGAGGGACACAAGCAGTGGTCATTGTGGGCAGAGGGGTTGCTTCTGCCATGCTTGGAGATGGGCAGATGGAGGGGAGGAGACGCAGCGCTTTAGGTAGAGGGGTCTGCGATGGTGGAGTGCTTCCTCCACCCAGGAGGAATCCACTCTTATCCCAGCACCAGCAGGGATCAGTGGGCAGCTCAGGGGGACAGTGGGGTCCTTCTCTGCCCCTGTCTGCTCATGGCACAGTCCCAGATACGAGGTTGCTTGGAGAACAGGAGCACAGAGCAGATTTAATCAGCTTACAGTTATCTGGCTGTGCCTACACCTCTGCCTGTGCTTCCCGTTCACTGTTTCCCCCCTTTCTTATCATGATCCTTTCTGTCTGAGCGATAGTGCGCGTGGGTTTTGACATTGGACCTCACCCAGGACGAAGGGTAGTGTGGTGACGGGGGTGTCGCTGCCTCTGAAGCGTTCGTGTCTCCATTGGCCTTTTCCTTGATTCATAGATGTGTGCCAGCCTGTTCAGAGCTGCTCTCTGGTGCCATAGCCCCTATTCCTGCGTTATGGCCATCACTGAAATCCAACGGGTCGTGCCTGCGGGTGCCAAGGGTTCTCAGGTCGCAGCCTGGCTGGGTGCAGGGTTTGGATCCTGCATTATTAAACACAGAGAAATGCAGCTATCGTGCCAACCCGGCTATTGCGTGCTCCCCCCAAGGTCCGGGAGCTGCCAGACTGTACCAGCAGCAATTGCTTCCCCCACCCAGGTCTGAATTATTGTTTGCAGACATTGCTCCTGGCTGCCACCTGGTCTTGCCCATAGTTTACCTTCCTTTAGCCAGGAAACCGTAAACCCCACTGCAAACGGCCGGCACCAGCTCTCCAGCGACGCAAGTGCAGCCCCTTCACCTTTCCAGGGCCTGCCAGCCTGGGTGTTTTGGGGCAGGATAGTTTTCCATCACACCAGTAAGCTGAGCTGACTTGTTCGTCCCATCCCTGGGTGTGAGACGGGAGCGTGCGGCTGTGGGCACTGGGACGAGGAGTGTGTGTGGTGGTAGGACTGTGGCTGCTGCAGTTGCGCAGGGTTCGGTACAACTGCCTCTGCTTTTTCCAGGTTTTTCTGGGTTGTTTTGTTTTGTTTAGTTTAGCAGCTTGAGTAACCCCAATCACTGGCTTGCAGGAAGGGAGCAAAGTCTCGGGTGGTGTGGCAGCACTTGGCCACAGCCCTGTGCCTCGCACCCCGGCTTCTAGGCCCACAGGCCAGGCTGCCCCTGGGGAGGGCATTGAATGGGGGCTTTTCCTCCAACCAGAACTGAATCCAAACCAGCTCTCGAACATTTCTATCAAGTCTGATCTGCAACTGAAACAAGACATTGTTTTCTAGCCCTAACTCAGCTAACTCTAGCTCTAACTCAGCTAAAGCCTGGCACAGCTTCGCCTTCACCAGTGCTGCATCAGCCCAGTCCGTGCGCCCCCAAAGCTGCCATTGCCTCCTCTCCTCCCAGTGCTGGGCTGGGTGTCTGTCCTTCTGGCCAGCCCGTGTCCCCGGCGTTCCCTCCCTGCAACCCTGGCGTTGTCCTGTCACATGCCTGTGGCATGTGACATATTTACCAGATTATTACTGGTCTGAACTGGAAGCTAACCAAAACTCTGTCAGTCATAACCGTACCCCGCCTGCGACAGAGTTGGAAATGCTCTGGTACATGAGGTGGGCTACCTGTTGCAGCCCCAGCCCTGGGGATTTCCCGGCACGAATATGGTGACTGTGATCTTGTCCTGTTAAGGACACGTATCTAACCGGTTCCCGTTGGGCTTCCCCTGCTGGGTTTGGATTTGGTTTCCCCCCTCTCCCTGCATGCAGTGGTTGTGGAGCATCGCTGCGAGTTGTGAAATGCCTGCCGGGGTCTGCTCCGGCAGCGGCTGCTTCTCGGCAATGAGCACAGGGATCCCAAATATGAGTGATGCCTTCCTGCCTTGGTGCAAGCAGACGTCCCTGCTTGGGGACGTGGGGGTAGCTGTGCGCAGC
>NW_009647739.1:1519819-1524207 GCF_000708025.1 Charadrius vociferus
TGGGTGCCCGGTTTCCGTGCTGGTGGTAACATCATCTTCCTTTTTTTTTTTTTTTTCTCTTTTCTTTGCAGACTGCTCTCAGTGCTTTTTTCCAAGAAACAAACATCCCCTACAGCCACCACCATCAGATGGTAAGTGCTTTCCCACCTCTCCAGCGATCGCCAGGGGCACAGCACCAGCTGGCGGGCGCTTTGGGCTGTTGCTGATGCCCAGCTCGCTGCTTCACAGTTCCAGGAGTGCGGGCAGGGAGGGCTGGCAGAGCTGCCTGCCGTGGAAGGTTTTCCTGGAGAGCAGCTGGGGGTGGCATAGCCTGTCCTACACAGTGGGACAGCAGGTCCGGGAGTGCCCTCGGAACCCTGCAAAGGGGTTGGGGCTGCTCCTCAGAGAGGGATGATCCAAGGGAGGATGCTTTGGGCATCCAGATCAGCCCCAACGTAGCAGAGAGAGTCTGGGGGAGCCTGGAGCAAGCACCAGACTGTTGTAGGCTGTGTAAACACACATAGAGGTACATGTATGCTGCACAGCTGCACACACGAGTCCTTGTGTGCTTGCTGGAGCGACTGAGCGTGCAAACCTCTGCCCCACTGGAGTGTGCCTCTAGTACAGCATGCTGGTCTGGGTGTGCATAAACACACAAGGGCGCGCATGTGCACGGGTGCTGGCTGCCTCCGCTCTCTCCCAGCTGGCCCCAGACTCGGTCCCTTTAACTTTCGTGCTCCGGCAACCCATAATCTGCCTGGGCAGATGTGTCTTGGGGATTTGCTGGCTGCTGTGGCCTCATTTGGCTCTCGGGGACAATTGGGGATTTGGAGCGTGCAGTAAGTGTGCAGAGCAAGTGCCCGGCAGGGTCTGAGCGCGCTCAGCCTCCCGTGGGGTGGGAGCTGAGCCTTGCGCCCGCTGAGCCGGAAAGCTGCCGGCCCAGGGTGGCACCAGGAGGCTGTGGAGTACAGGGGGTCCCCGACTTGGCCAGGCACAGCAGGGTCCCGTCTGGGCCCTCTGACAGGAGCTCTCACAACAGCATTTGTCTTCAGAGTCTTAAATAACTGCTGCTTGCGGCCAGCATCATCAGCAGAGCACAGGTCTGGGAGCTCCATGTGCTGCAGCGGTGGGGGCAGAGGGGTCTTGTGCTGGGCCTTGGTGGGAGGCAGAAGGTGGAGACCCCCCCTCCACGCCTGACCCCCGCGTCTCCTTCCCGCAGATGTGCACTCCCGCCAACACGCCGGCCACGCCGCCGAACTTCCCCGACGCCCTCACCATGTTCTCCCGCCTCAAGGCCTCCGAAAGCTTCAACAGCAGCAGCCCCGTGGCCTCCATGGCAACTTCTCCGCCGCCCCCAGCCCCGCCACTGCCCCAGCATGGGGCCTTCAACCCCGCCTGGCCCGCGGCTTCGCCCCCCGGCCAGCAGCAGAGCATGTGGACTCCGGCCCCCCCGGCGCAGCCCGCCGGCTGGCCAGCCGCCGTCTCCCAGCAGGCCACGGCAGAACAGAAGGCCAACGTGACCATGGAGGCAGAGAGATGAGGCCGTGGCGGAGAACAAACGCAGCGGGGACCCCTGCGTATAAATATATATATATTTTCTTTTCCCCCTCCCCAAAGAGGAGAGGAACTCTGCTGCCAGGGTGTCTGGCAGCCGCCGAGACACACGAGCAAATAGCTGCCTTGCATGGGTTTGGTTTGAAGTAGTTTTTACTTGTTCTCGAGCTGAACGGAGCTCCCCAGAGACAACGGGAGGCTGCGTGGGATGCGGGACCGGTGTTGGCCTCTGCCTGGGACCCCGCCGCTGCCGGGCTCTCGGGGAGGGAGCACCCCCTCCTCTCTTGGGACACTGGAGTTTGCATGCGAGTGACATTTATGGAGGAGGTCCCTTCTTCACGGTCCCCCGAGCCACCCCACCAGGCAGAGTGGGTCGTGCCTGAGTGTTTCCCCCCCATCCCTCAGCCCCACTCAACTAGGTGGGGGGCAGACACACCACGCAGCTTGTTTTTTGTAAAGAGGGGAGAGAGCAAGGACTGTTCTGCTCGGCCGCAGCCTCCACCTCGCATGCATCGTGCTCACTGGTGAGCAGGGCTGGGGGGACACCAGCTCCTGGGGAGGCACCTGCCCCCTCGCCCAGCACCAGCGATGGGGAACCAGGGGTGGCAGGGGGTTACCCTCCCCTGTCCTCCTGGGATGGGGTTTGCCCTGGGGCTGTTTGCATGACACAGTGTAACCCTAGAGACTGGGATCGTTTTTAACCCCTCTGTTCTTTTCTCCCGGCGGCTGGAAGTCTCTCCGGATGCGCCGCAGCCGCTTGCAATACACGCTCTTCTGCTTTGAACCCGGTGTCTTTGCTTTGTTTGCAGCAGCGGTGGGATGCGGGGAAGGCTGGCCCGGGCCCGAGGTGTTGCAGGATCCCCTCTCCAAGAGGCTCTGAGCGTGCTGTGCCTCCCAGCTGGCACTAGCTGCCTCTTCGCTGTATGTGTGCTGCTCCAAACACTTGTCCCACCCGTGGGGTGACCGCGACCTGCCTCTGGCCACTTGCATGCCAGGGCTCAGCCTCAGCAGAAGTCAGCTTGGCTCTGCCTGCTGCCCCACCACATCAGCTGTGGGTGTGAGGACCGCCCCCCCCACAGCAGGGGCAGGCTGATGGCAGGGCTGCAGGGAGCCCTTGGGCTCCCTGGTTGACCCCCACAGGTCTGGGTGTCTTGCTGTGATCTGGCTGCTATCCCCTCTTCACTGGATGACAGGGGCCAGTCCCCTAGAGGCTGCCATCCCTGCTGAGCCCTCTTCTGATGAGGCCGTGCCCCTGCATCCCCGCGCTCACCAGTCAATAATTAATTTCAATCTCTTATTTGTGTTGCTAAAATAAACATTGTAGGAGGGATGGTTTCACCCATGCTGCCTCTTGTACAGCCTCAGCAGAGGCTGGGAGCGAGGGCTGGAGCTGGTGCTGGCCCTCGTGAGCTTCCCTGCGCAGGGTTGTGCTGGAGCTACGTGGCTCAGTCCTGCCCCTCCAAGGTGGACTGGGTTGAGCTGGTGGCATCTGGAACAAGCTGAGACCATGGGCCTTGTGTCTGGACTGTGGTGGCTTGAGCAACATCGAGGGCAGTGTGGAGTCCTGCTGGGAGTGGGGATGATCTGCGAGGCAGGGGCTGCGTGGCATGTAGCCCACCCAGGGGAGACACGGAGAAGGGATCTGTCCCTGACCTGCCTGTGAAACGCAGATGAAGCCACATGGAGACCTGGGTGGCAGGGAGGGCAACCTGCCTGTGACTGTCCCAGGAGCCATGGGATTGGAAATTCCAGGGCCACACCGCAGACCTGAACGTCTGGTTGGTCAGAGAGAGCTGACAGGGATGTGGCAGAGCCCAAAAGTGTCAGGCTGTGGTAGCCAAGTCCCCAAGGATGCCCCACGTGCCCCCACAAGCCCAGGGACCATGCAGGAGAGGCAACAGAGGAGGGAGCATCTTTATGACCTGTGGTGTCACCCCACTGCGATGAGCAGCTGCTGGGGCGGTGTGGCCCCCACCCCACCAGCCCCCTGATGCCAGGCAGCACAGCCCTGCTGCACCTGCCCCCTCCCTGGCGCCGCACCCGTGGCAGCATGCCACCAGCCCCCTGAGGACCTGTCTTCATCCACATGGCAGCACCTGCAATGCAGAAGGACGAACAGCCTTGCATGGGGCACAACGCCCCCCAGGAGCGCTCAGCAGCAGGCTGAGCCTGCACAGTGGGGCCGGGGGGACAACCAGGGCAGGCACTCACATGAGTATGGGGATACGTAGTGGCTGCCGTACTTGGGGGCACGGCGTATCTCCACGGTGTGCCGGGAGCGGGGCTGGGGGGTCTTCGTTGCTTTGGGATGAGCGGGATGTGCTGTTTCAGGTGGCTTCAAAGCCTGGCTGGAGCTAACGCGGTACGCTGGGGCTGCTCCCCCACCCGGGAAGTCCTTGCCCACAGTGATGGTCCTGTTGGCAGCCAGGGAGCTCAGCCTGCCTTTGTAGACAACCCCGTTGATGCCCAAAATATCCACTTCTCTCTAGAGGGGAGAGCAGCCGGTGCCATCAGAGGCACACCAAAGCTGTACCCAGCCCACAGCACTCTCACCATCCCAGCCTGGGTGGGCTCGGTGGGTTTCCAGAGCACAGGGACACACAGGGATGGGGGCTTACATTCTTGCAGGCAAAGTCTGCAGGATCTCCGCCGGGGCAGATGGTGACGAGGGAACTGGAGGTGGACAATGGCCTGACAGGACTCTTGGGGCCTCCCTGGCTGGCCCTGCTGTTCCCTTCGCTCTCCCTGGGCAGGGAGCACTGACGTTACCCCTCCTGCCCAGGCAGAGGGACCCCAAAGGGAGAGAGGGGGATGCGGTGGCACCTGGCAAGCCTCACCTCCCTGGCAGCCGCCCT
>NW_009647739.1:1524308-1526129 GCF_000708025.1 Charadrius vociferus
TCGGGCAGCGGTCTCTAGTGGAAATGAAGCATGGGGGTCTGTCCTGGAGGGGTGCACAGTACTCACGGTGCGGGGGCCACAGCCAGGGGTCTGTCACAGGAGATGCACTTCACTGGAGCAAAGAGCTGCCTGCAACACAGGGGCGGCTGCTCAGCGCCCCACCAGCACCCCAGGGACCGTGTGAGGTGCCATGGGTGGCCGGCGCCTCATGGGCAGGGTGGGACAAACGGTCTGGATGGGACGGACAGGGCAGGATGGGGCAGCATGGGAGGGGATGGGGCAGTACAGGAGAGGACAGAATGGGACAAGGTGGGATAGGATGGGATGGGACCCAGCAGCCCCCACCTCTTGAATCCGGCGGCACGTTTGGCACCGCAGCAGGGTCCCTGGCAGAGGCACTGCTGGGTGAGCCTCCACACCTGCTCCAGCTGCGCCTGCAGGGGAGCCAGCGCCGCACAGTCCAGCTGCAGGGAGGGCAGGGGGTCTTGTTGGGACATCAGACCCATTTCAAGGGATGCTGTTGCCCCTGAGGAGCATTGGGGACACCTTGGGAGACATGGCCAGCCATGGAGTGAGGACCTTCATCTCTTGCCGTTGGCAGATTCAGGGCTCACCTTCCCCATGCATGGATGTGCTCCCTGGTCTGGTGCATCCCTCCATCCCCACCACCCTACCCAGGTGACACTGCTACCTTGGAGTCCATCTCACTGAGGAGCTTATCCAGGGCTTTCTGTCTGTCCTGGTCCAGCAGAGACATCCTCTGCAGCAGGTCCTGCATCATCTCACTCAGCTGGACCATGGCACGTTGCAGCTCCTCCTGGCTCGATTTGGTCTCCAGCGCAGCCTTGTCTGCTTTCTGAGGGGGACATGGTGTCAGCCATCCCCTGCAGGCCCCCAGCCCTGCCACCATCCCCGCATGCCTTTGCTTGCTCACAACATCCAAGCGCTGCTCCAGAAGCACCTTGCTCATGGCTAGGTGCTCCACCATCCTACGCAGGCTCCATGCCTGCCACATGCCCCTGGTGTCTCTTATGCCTCCCTCAGAGCTGCTCATCATTGTTCATCCCCAGCTCTGTCAACGTGGCGTGGCCACGAAATCCTGGCACGCTGGGGATATGGAGATGCGCCAAGTCTGGGCAAGCCTGTACCTAGCCTGGTTCAGATGCCAGCCATGGCACAAGCGGCTTCTGAGCTGAGCCCAGGGCTGTGCTCACCTGGGTGTCCTCGGTGTCACCCCACAGCCGTTCCGCAGCTTCCTGCAGCCTTGTGCACTGCTCCTGCAGCTGCCCCACCTGGTCCAGCACCTCCCTGCCAAAATCCAGCCCCTGAGGAGGACAAAAGTGGCCCTGGGTGAGAAACAGGGTGGCTGCAGGACCCCAGCGAGGCAGGGAGGTATGCTTATGGGTGGCTCCAGTGAGTGGCCAGTGAGGACATCCTGAGAGCTGCCCCAGTGTGCAAGCAGGGTGTGGGGCTGCAGCCTCCAGACCCTCAGGCAGCCCCCCCTGAGGGCTGGGCAGCTGGGCACCTTTGCTCCTCCATCCTGCAGGTGCCTCATCTCGCTTGGCGCCTTCTCCAGTCGGGCAGCTGTGTCCTCTGGGGTCCCCGAGTTGGCTGAAAACAGATACCAAAGCTTTGCTCTAGGCAGTGCCAGCTCCTGCAGGCCCCTAGCAGGGTGCCATCCCAAATCCAGGTGGCTTTATGGCTGCAGAAACACCCCAGCCCTGCTGCCAGCTCCCATGCATGGCCAGCACCACGGCACCCAGGGGTGCCACAGAGGGCAGTGACCATGTCCGCAGTCATCCCAGCGTGGCTGGGAGGGGG
>NW_009647739.1:1527108-1531097 GCF_000708025.1 Charadrius vociferus
CCTCTGTCAACGTGGCGTGGCAACGAAATCCTGGCACGCTGGGGATATGGAGATGCGCCAAGTCTGGGCAAGCCTGTACCTAGCCTGGTTCAGATGCCAGCCATGGCACAAGCGGCTTCTGAGCTGAGCCCAGGGCTGTGCTCACCTGGGTGTCCTCGGTGTCACCCCACAGCCGTTCCGCAGCTTCCTGCAGCCTTGTGCACTGCTCCTGCAGCTGCCCCACCTGGTCCAGCACCTCCCTGCCAAAATCCAGCCCCTGAGGAGGACAAAAGTGGCCCTGGGTGAGAAACAGGGTGGCTGCAGGACCCCAGCGAGGCAGGGAGGTATGCTTATGGGTGGCTCCAGTGAGTGGCCAGTGAGGACATCCTGAGAGATGCCCCAGTGTGCAAGCAGGGTGTGGGGCTGCAGCCTCCAGACCCTCAGGCAGCCCCCCCTGAGGGCTGGGCAGCTGGGCACCTTTGCTCCTCCATCCTGCAGGTGCCTCATCTCGCTTGGCGCCTTCTCCAGTCGGGCAGCTGTGTCCTCTGGGGTCCCCGAGTTGGCTGAAAACAGATACCAAAGCTTTGCTCTAGGCAGTGCCAGCTCCTGCAGGCCCCTAGCAGGGTGCCATCCCAAATCCAGGTGGCTTTATGGCTGCAGAAACACCCCAGCCCTGCTGCCAGCTCCCATGCATGGCCAGCACCACGGCACCCAGGGGTGCCACAGAGGGCAGTGACCATGTCCGCAGTCATCCCAGCGTGGCTGGGAGTGGGGCAGAGGGACGAGGGTGCCGCAGCAGCTTGGGGACTCAGATGGGATGGCTGAGTGTGGCCCTGCCATCCACCAGTCCTAGCGAAGGTCTGGTGGCACAACCTGGCACGGTGGCCCAGCATGGTGGAGATGTTGGTGCTCACTGTGCTGCTGGAGCTGGATGTCATGGTAGCTGACACGGGTCCCCACGACTTCATGCTGCTCCGTGAACCAGCTCAGCATGCATGGGGCCTCGTGGGCTGGCTCCTGTGACGGCTCAGGGCCAAGCTCCTGGCTGGACAGCTTCTGAAACAAAACAGCCCCCAAGGTTTTGGGGAGTGAGAAGATCCCCGTGCCGTCCTAGAGCCGAGGGGCATTGCCAGCCCCCAGCAAGAGAGCCTGGCACCCGGGAGCCTGCACGCACCTCGTCAGCGGGCGTCCTGCAGGCAACGCTCTGGCAGAGTGCGGTGGCATGCCAGGGGATGGAGCTCAGCTCCTGCCGCACCTCTGCCTGCAACCAGGAGAGAAATCATCCCTTCTGCCCTGCTCTGGGAGCAGGGAGCCTGGGCAGCCCTGGGATGAGGAAGGCAATGCCAAACCTTGCCACCACCCTTGCAGGTCCCCTGGGGCCTCAAAATCTAGAGGGTGTAATCCACCCCTGTGTCTGCGCTACCACATCCCAGGGTGGTGATGGTCTCTTGGCATTGCAGGAAGGACAAGACTAGCAAAGGTGGCTGGTGGAAGCCATCGGGACACTTGGGCACCCAGGGATGAATGTTCCTGCTCCGGCAGCTGGGAAGGTGACATGGACCCCGCCACGTGACCGCCTAGCCTTGTGGGGCCAGATGCTTGCCCAGACAGGTCACCACAGCCAGGGCAGCCCTTGGGAGGCCTGAGTGCCTTTTCCATAAGGATTTGCCAAAGCCTGACCCTGGACAGCTTGGGGACAGTCACAGGGGCTGGGTGCTGAGTGCCTCTGTGTATGGTGCCACAGATGCTTGCTGCCAGCCTCTCTGCCAGGGCCCCCCCCACTCACCAGTTGGTCCAGGATGCTCTGCAGGAGGTGGCCGTGCTCGTCCTGCTGCACTGACCGCTCTTGCAGCTCCTCCAGACCAGCCTGTTAAACAGAGCCATCGGAGGGTTCGGCATCCGCAGGGATTGGGAATGGTGAGGATCAGCATCCGCAGGGACAGGCAGGGATGGGCAGCGAGGCTCTGTGGCTGCAGGCTGTGTCTACCCAAAGCCCCTGGGCTCCAGGGCAGATCCCACATCTCCCAGCTTAGCCTCGGAGTGGGAAGAAGCCTGAGCTCGGGACCTCATCCCTGTCACCCTGTGCTACCCAGCCATCCACGCAGGTCCTTGGGGAGCCCAACCACTCTGCCAAGAGCTCTCCAGCAACTGGCCTGGTTTCATGCACACACCTTCTGGAAATTGTCCTTCAGGAGCTGCAGCTCCTCCTGGAAGCCCTCGACAGTGGTTTTCAGGGAGCAGGTGGTGGTGACCATCTCCTGCAGCATGTCCATGACCTGAGGAACACAGGTTTGGCCAGTGATGCTGAGGCCCCGTGGGCTCCGGGGGACACTGGGAGAAGGGAAGTTAAGAGGTGCACCATGAAGACCTGGATTTGGGGGTGTATCTGGGACCCAGGGGAGCTGCCACAGTGTTGGCCACATCTGGCTAGCCCGTGGCCATGCCCATGGAGCTCCCCCAAACTAAAATGGAAGATGCTTTAAAGTGCCCCAGCTCCAGCTTCCTCCCCCTGGCAAAGTTCTGTCACCTTTTCCCTTTGCTCTGTGGTTGTGCTCAAAGCCAAGGTCGTGACATGTGAGATGGGATCAGCTCGGGGCTGCCAGGTCTCACAAGGGATGAAGAAGTGGGTTTGCTGTGGGCCAGCCCAATTTTGAGAGAGGACAGCCAGGCACAAGTCCATCACAACTCATCCTTGCGCTGCAACGTGTGGCTCAAGCGAGGAAGACAGCTCTGTTGTTACGTGTTGCGTTTCCCACTCGGAGTCTAAACTTGAACAGCAAAAAAAACCCCTCGAACTTGTGCTGTGGCAATGTCTCCCACGGGATCCTGCCTTAGCATGGGCAAAGCCTGCCTTGTGAGGCAGCACCGCTGTAACCCACAGCTCAGCCACTTGCTGTGCCACAGGGAAGAGAACAGAAGCCCAATGGGGAAGCTGCTGTCCCTGCTGGGGGAGTGGGAGCTGTGTGCTCCAGCCTACAGCCACTCCAGCCCCAGGCACAGCTGGGGGACCCTTGCCAGGGCAGGATGGGACCCAACAGACCTAAATTTCAGAGCAAATACAGATGGAGCCTCAGGGGCAGGTGAGAAGTGACCGAAACCACATTTGGCTAGTGGCTGTGTTAAATACTGCTCTTTAATTAGTCCCAAGTGGAGCTGGGGTCAGCAGAGCCAGAAAGGTGCCTCCGTGCTTCACTGGGCATCCTGGACCTGGGGCAGCAGATGTCACGGCAAGGGTAAGACACAACACGGGCATGTCACTGTGTAGGGCAGGACACTACATGAGGCTGGACACTGTGAGTGGCAGGATGCTGTGTCGGGTGGGACACTGCATAGGGTACAAGATAGGGCAGGTCACTGCATGGGCAGGATGGAACCCAAAGCAGTACACCACATCAGGCAGTGCGTGGCAGAAGCCAGGACACCACGCAGGGTGGGATGCTTGTGTAGGACAGCACGCTGTGTAGAGCAGGACCCTCTGTAGGGCAGAATACTGCACAGCGCAGGAGGCCACACCGAGCAGGACCCCGTGGTGGCATCCTGCCAAGGATGGGCACCATCCAGAGGATGGCTTCTCACCTTCGTCATCCCCTCCTCAGTCACCTCCATCCTCTTCTTCAGCTGCACCATTTGCCACACCTGAGCGGCTGGCCTGCCCGTGGCCGGCAGCTCTGCTGTGCCTGTGGGCCCGCTGGGGCAGCTCGGCTGCCCCTCTGCCCTCCCCAGCCACGGCCGCCTCTGCTGATGGAGGGAGCAGGGCTTCCCCCCGGCCACGGGCTCCAGGAGACCCCTCTCGTCCTCCCCCACCTGCACCGCAGCCTCCTGCGGGTGGAGGTGCTCCAGGAGGCCGCGGAGGAGGACGCGGAGGGCGCTGACCTGGGGACCATCAGCTGGGCCGAAGGCTATGTCCGCCAGCTCCGCCAGCGTGACGGTAACGCTCATGCTGCCTTCGGGCCCCCCGGGGGCAGCCCGGGCCGGGGACGCTGGAGGAGAGCCCGGGGCTGAGGTCACAG
>NW_009647739.1:1531292-1541394 GCF_000708025.1 Charadrius vociferus
GGGGCCGGGCGAGAGAGGGAAGGAAGGAAGAAAGGAAGGAAGGAGGGAGGGAGGGAGGGAGGCAGACAGGCCCGGGAGGCCTAGCGGGGCCGGTGTCCCCCCTCCCAGCCCCGGGCAGGCCGCGGCCGCCTCTCGGCAGAGGTGCCAGCTGGAGGCGTGGGGACATTGAGCACGGGGGGCGGAGGGGGGGGAAAGTGGGAAACGCCGGAGAAGTCCAGCAAAATCCGCCACCGATAAGAAAAAAAGGGATGAAAATAAATCCCCGGTTAAGTCTTTGAGGGATGACCGCACTTCCCTGGGCAGAGGGAAGGGCTCGGTGGCCGGAGCGTTCGCTGCTGAGTGGTGCGCCCCGGGGAGAAGAGGTATGGATAGATGGTGATAGGGGACGGGGAGGCAGCCCTGGGGTGTCCGCAGCAGCCGCAAAGTGCAGCTGAAATCTTAAAAAGCTTCAGCTCTGTCCCCTCAGCAGCGCAGGGAAGGGTTGGGACGGGAGGATCGGGGAGGGCTGGAGCAGCGGGCACAGGATGAAATTTAATCGGATGGAAAGCGAGGTCATGTACTTGGGGAAAGACTTTCTGCTGTAAGGCGAGCGCTCCAGCCTGACCGAGGTGGTGCCGGCTTGCGGAGAGGACGGCTGGGAGCTGCCAGCAGGGCACAGCTGTGAGAAGAGCAAATGTGATCCATTATGTGGGCAGCGGGAGCCAGGCCTGGGCACAAGTGTTTGTGTTTCCAGTCATTCCCTGCTCGGGAGAGATGAGCTCGGGCTGGAACTGCCCGTTCAGTGATCAGGAGTGGCAAGCCCGTTTTAGAGGAGCTGAGAGAAGCTCAGATGTCTTGGCAAGCAGGAAGAGAAATGATGATGATGGGGATGATATTGTCCATCAGCACATTGGCAGTGCAAACCCTGTGAAAGGAGGCGAGCTCATTCAGCTAATGGGTAGCACAGCACAACAACAAATACCAATGAATAAATGTTAGCGGGAGGCCGGGAGGTCTGTAACCATTAGAGCGCTGAGATCTTGGTTCTGCCTCCCAAGGGGACTGGAGAGGCAAAAGGGTAGGAGTTGTTAGGGCAGCGTTCAGTTGCTTTATGAAAAGCACAGGGGGTTGTGATTGCTGCTAAACAGAGGGATGGTGCTTGGGACCCTGGGAACCCCAGGGCTGGGCAGGGGAGTGGGAACAGGCAGGCTGGGATGGACACCGCCATGCCGGCATCCTCTGGATCGGCTGCAGGAGTCATGCTCAAGGTTAAACTTCTCCAAGTTGCTGCAAGCATAGGTGTGTGCCCCGTGGCCCAAGGCATCACTGGAAAAATTGCTCAGAGACAGTCTCCACACACCAGTGAGAACTGGTGAGGGGAGCCGCAGTTGTCATGTTCCAGGCTGAGCCTAAAATATCAGGTGGTAGACTAGGTCAGGCACAATGATTTTAAATAGAAATGTTTTAAATGATAATTATAGTCGTTTGGGGCTGTATGTAAAACTTGCTGAGAAACACTTTGTGACTATGCAAGGTATCCTTCTGTTTGTTCCCTTTCAACCAATGTGCTTGAAATGGGGCTTTCGTTTCAGCAGGGCCCCTTCTGCTTTCCAGGGTGTGTGACTGTAACAGGCAGTAGGGGAAACTAGGGCGAGTATTAGGTAGCGTAATATATAACCATAGTATGTCATTCATTCATATAAGGAACTAAACAAAACTCATGTCAGTGTGGAAAGCGCAGGCTGAAAACTTCCCTTTCCCAAAGGCTTTTCTGTCTAAATGTTGCAGTGATGTCTACGCACCCCAGGAAATCCCCGGAAGCGTTTAGCCATGTACCTGCTCTGTTCTCCTTAGGCGTTATACGAGGAAGGAATTCCTCCTTGGAGTAGGGAGGCAATGACTTTAGGAACTGATACGAGGCTGTCTAGCGGTGTGGCTTGTGTGCAGATGGGGGATGAGGCTGTAACAAGGGCAGGGTGATGGAGCAACATCCCCAGATGTCCCCTGAATGATGCCAAGTGGAGCAAATATGCTCAAGTCCTCCTCAGCTGCTGTTGGTGGTGGGGCTGCAGTGGCTGCATCTGCTTGGAGCTGTGCTCCAGGAGATGCTGGGAGAGGGGATGTACATGTTCGTATGCTGAGTATCACATGTGTGACTGGACTGGGACAGTTAACAGAGAGGGAGCTTCTCTTTCAGAACTTGTGCCCTTCCTAAGAAGATGCAATACTGCACTGAATTTCTTGTGTTCCCTCAACAGGTCCTGCACCTGAAATTCATTTCTGAAATTAAGTTCCTCCTGTGTCTGTTCTGATTGGAGCTCTGTCTCAGCTGCTGTTATGAAAGGAGGGAGGGTGTCTCCCTTAGCACCTTGTTTTGGTTTATGAGCATGTTTTTGAAGCTCACTTCCTAATCAGTCATGCTTTCTGTGCATGGGAAATCTCGCAGGGATGCAAAGCTTTCCTTCTGGATGAAGCACAACTGGCAGATGCGCTCTGGGAGCGCAGCTAATGCACTCCTGTAGCTGAAGGGCCTTCAGCCAGGGGCCAGACTAGAGCCTGTCCACCACACCCACAAGGTATGTGTTTCAGGGGGTTTTGGGTCCTTGGCACAGTGTCGTCATCTGCAGAAGTGTTCCCATTGCCATTGCTACTCACTAACATAACGAGAGAAGGGATGAAAGTAATTCTATTATGTAAAAGATTATCCTTTTTCCCCCTTCAGATGTGAATTTAGCAGATAAATACTTGTATTTAAAGGATGTGGTTGATGCAGAGATCTTCCAGTATGAGGATGAGTGGTTTTGGAAGGAGATACTCTAGTATCTGCTCTGAACCAAGTCCACTTTTTTGCTTATGGGTAAAGAGAAGCATGAAAGTAGGTGTTCTGCATCTGTTTGTGGTAGCATTGTAAAGCCATTGTATTTGATTTCTAATAATTGCTTTAATCAGGAGAGAACATCCTAGATTGAAAGAAGCTAAATTTTTTAAAATTCTTTTTAATAGCATTTTTTGTAGGGTCTGCAATGGGACTGTGCATCACTTTTGCTGGTATTACCATGGCTCTGTATGTGTGCTGAAATGTACCGTCTGTACTGTGATAGTTTTTCTGTGTGCAGGCTCACATTTACTCAGTTTTGCACCAAGCCGAGGAAAAGATTTGTGGCTGCCAGGTGAGACAAGGAGCAAATAGTATTTGCGTAACATGGAGATTAAAATACTAACAAAGGCAGCAGGACTGACTGTACCTTCGAGCTTCTAGACAGGTATGCCAACTTCTCATCAAACTGCGATGAGAAGGTGTTCTCCCAGACTGATCTGTTCAAAGCTGCTGGAAACAGGGAGGACAGGACAGTTGGAAAACAACAAATAGATGCTGATACGCCTCATGGCTTTTAGCAGCAGTCAGTGACGTTCTAAAAGGAGAGATTTTAATTCCACAATCCTCTTCCTGTCTCCCCGCTACAGTAAAAGTGATGGTTTGTAGTGGGAACTTCAGTTGTTCTGCAAGTTGTTGGAGGTTTTAGGTTGGTTTTACTTCCAGGACCTGATTTTGCAGCTGTTATGTAAGCAAAGTACTCTAGCCTGAAACTGATTGACTCTCCTTAAGATTTCAGAGCAAGGCACCTGAGCACAAAAGTTAGCAGACAAAAAACACATGATGAGCAACTTCTGCTTTGGGATGTAATATTCACCTTGCTGTTTTCTTGTTCCCGATCAGCACTCGGTGTCTGTCTCGCAACTGGGGAGAAGCAGTGTGATTTTCATAAGCAGTACCAGATCTTTGCATGGTCTGCAAAGGACGTATCTCCTTCTCTGATCAAAGGGAACTCAATTAGAACAGATGCCACAGGAAACCACAATCCATTTTCTCAACAGTATAAAATCTCTGAGTCAGGGGGAGCACAGTTTTTACTTCTGGCATGAAATGCTTGGGGAAACTCTTGGCTGCTGTTACAGTTTTGCTTTGGACTCATTCATTCAGAGCTGCCTCGTGGCTGCAGTTGAAAATTTGTTGTGTTTGTGGTGGTGAAAAAGGGCTGTTTGAGAGCCCGGAGAGTAGAGTAGGGCTGTGCTGGTCATAGGTCTGGGTAGAGGATGGAGGTAGGAAGGAAGCTGCTTCAGGCTGCACGTTTCCTCTGTGAGGCCCCACTTTAGTGCAGCTATCTAATCTGAACTCTCTTAGCAGGCCTGAATTTAGAGTGAGAAAATACAATAACCCCAAAAGATGGCAATGTAATTGGCATCTTAGGAACTGTGAAGAACAGCTGCCAGCCATGTGTGTTCAACTTTGTGCTTCTTAACACAATGAAACCTGTGATGATCGGAGAATGAAGAAATGAGCTGGGGCTTTCTGTGCAAATTAAGTAGTATTACCTATTGTGATTAGTAAAGTAACTGCATTAGCAATAGTTATGTTTCCTTTACCTCCTTTATACATAAGAAAGCAGAATAATACCCAGATCTCTTATATTAATCTATAAGAGAATTTAAGATAAAGCATTTGTGCCGAGATGGTGGTCCCTCTGCCTTGAACTAGTGTGCAGGTAGACATTCCCTATTGTGTATGTCTGTCACGGATGGAAATGTTTGACACGGTTATGATTTAGCAGCGATTCAAAATTTATTAGTGATTTGAGGCAGATCAAGAGGTTGAATTTTAGCGGCACTTAATCATTAACTGATCTAGGGGTTTACGAAGTGATTTAACAAAGTAATTGAACAGTGACTTAATTACAGATTTGAAGATGGCAAGATTCAAACTAACTTACTACAAGGTATCCCAAATCAATACATATACATATGAGCAAAAGCATATATTTCAAATTAATACATATACATATGAGCAAAGCGTGTAAGCGCACACACTCACGCACAGGTCTCTGGTTACTGGAGTCGGGAATCTCTTAAGAGCAGGCAGCTTTAATGAGCTGACAGATACTGCTTTTAGCTCCTACGCGTGCACGGACAAGCAGAAGAAAACCATCCACATGCATAAAGCTAACATGTATATCACAAACATATAGGTGGAGAGGTGGCTGAAAGAGAGGCTAGCCTATAGTCAAAATTTCCCTTTACTGAGTTTAGGTTAAATACGATGCATCAGCGTTCCTCAACAGGCAGTAGTTGAGGCTCGAGAGGGATTGTCTCACCCTGGCCTTCCAATCCTTGAGGTGTCAATGTCCCCAAACCTTCTTTGATACCCACTCTCTGCATTTAGAAAGAAAATCTTCTCTACCTTGCCCTAACAGGCTGGCTACCTATTAACAGTTTTGGAAAATGTGGTTTCAGAAGGAGCATTCTAACTTCAAGGTTACACACAGTTTCGTCCTGCATTCCATGTTACAGTTGTAAATTCCACCCGTTGCATCTTACCGTGGTGCATGCACATCCCCTGCTCCAGCTATGTTTCACCTTTATTTACTTGTTGCATTGCATGGTCGCAGAGAAAAAGAATTTTACTTACAATTTGAACCATAAGAGCCTGTTTGCTTTGGGACGCTTTCCTTGAGCTCTCCTTCTGGCAGTTAGCGTCAAGGCGGGGTCTACGTGCGAAGGCCTTGCGTTGTAGTTATCCCAGCAAGTCCTGGTGCTGCTGGGAAGAGGTTGGGTCTGTGGGAGCTGCCTTCTCAGCAGGATGCCTTCCCCTGCCCTGCCTGGGACGGGTTGTGGGAGGCTTGAGGACCTGCGGGGGCTGCAGGGAGAGGCTCTTTGACTGCTGCAGAGGGGTAAGTTAGGCTTTCTGAGCTCCCCCATGGTTTATACTGGCTCCCTGAAAAAAAAAAAAACACCAAAAATACAGCTCACTCCCAGACTAAAAAAACTTTGCAGATGTAAAAGGCAAAGCACAGAGGCTTGCTCTCTCTTGCTCTTGGGTTGCATGTACACACTACGCTTCCCGCCTCGCTCCAGATCTCAGCCAGTATTGTTTTTGTGAGCGCTGATGTCCCAAAACGGTATCTACTGCACGTATCTTTACAAAAGGAAGCCCTGACTCACGTCAGTTGACAATTGAGTCTTACCGAGACAAGACGTGGTGGCTGAGGCATGGTACATGTCTGCCAGAGTCCGGGGACAGCAGGCACAGTCAGCCCGCTCCCTGCAGGGATGGACTCGGAGGGGCTTCCCACTTCCTACCTTTGCATCTTTAATCTGACAGAACCTCACAGTGCAAGATAAAATGAATTGCAGGGTTTTTTTTGCCAAACATGTTTGAAGCACACTTATTTGATTGAAAAGATACGGCCCCCTCCCTAGTTTGTGAGGGGTAGCTGAGGAATTGTATTAAAAATAAGCCCTCGTTGCTCAGAAATCCCTGGTGCTTCCTCTCAGTGCCCCACAGCTGGAAAGCAGGTATAATCTTTTAGATTATGAGTGAGTGAATAAGATTACTGTCCTGGGGAGAATTATTGTAAAATTGATTTCATTTAGGTCACGGAACAAAGATTGTCATGTGGGAAGACTTGAGCAAAACTTAACCGTAGCCTGGCCTTCCTGGGGGCCAGATGGGCATCTCTGAGGCTGGCTGTGAGATGGGAGCGCTTGTCTTCTGCTTGGCTGTTCGCAGAGAGTCGTAGGCAACGTGTCCAAGTCATATTTTACCTCGTGCCTTTCCAGTGTGGCTACGGGAAACAGTTCCCCCCCCTCTGCTAATAGCATCCCTGAAAGGGGCTGTACTTCCCTTTCTGGAAAGCATTTGTTCAGCCTGTAAATCTTTGTGATATTGGGATGCTAATGCTGTAGAGGCACAAATAAAGGCAAAGATCAGGGCGTTAAAGGGGGAGCAGGTTGTGTCCTGGCAGCCATGCGTGGCCAGGCGGGTGTTGTGTCAAGAGGCTGGTGCCGGGAAGCACCGCCAACTTTGCCTGATTCAGCCAGAGCTAAATTTGCCTCCTAGGAGCAGAGGGAGGACGGGCTGCTTTTTATGGCAGTACCATGTGTTTGCAGAGCTTTTAAAATTAAAGATTGGCTTATAAGTTCTGGATTGGCTTATTCATATCTCCAAGACCCAGAACAGCTGCTGTCCATGTTTTCTCTCCTTCCCTTTTGGGTTGTTTTGTTTTGGTTTTTTTTGTATGTGGGTTTTTTCTTTTTTTTTCAAATGGCCATGACTCAGCCCTTCCCTGCTGCTCTCTGAGTTTCCTGGTTTCTGAATAGGCTATTCTTGGGACGGCAGTTCCTGACAGATAGGAACAAGGGGAGACTTGTGTTGTTTTGTTTTTTCTTTTTTTTTTTTTTTCCTCCTCTGGCCTGACTTAATGCTCTGCTTTCCTCTGATCTTTTCCTTGTTCCCGAATTACTGAATCATCCTAAATTGCTGGACGTCATCTGCAGTGTGTTCTTGCCCTTGTACTAAAGGAGCCCTCTCAGGCAAGACCCAGGCTGTGATCCTTGTGCAGAAACTGGCTTTTCTTTTGCAGCAGAATGATGGTGACACTCCTAAGAGCGTGGAGGGTTATCCTGGTTCAGCTATATCTATGGTAATTGTTTAAAATCCCTTGTTTTAGCCCTTCTCATTCCAAGGGACAGTGCTTGGCTCTCCAATGATCTACCTTGCAAGGGGTAGATCCAGGTGAGGACCACTTCTTCATGCTGTGTCCGTACAACACGGGTGATAACGGTGACTCTCACTGCAGAGCTAAGAGACGGTGCACTCCAGTTCCAATGGTGAAGCGTGACTTTGGATGGGTGCTGCCTCTGTGCTTACTTTCACAAGTAAGGGGGAAAATAGGAACTGTAATTTAAAAACAATGGAAAGTGATTGCTTAATTAGTTACTGCCCCCCCATGGATGGCAGAGGCTGGAAATTTGGAGGATGCTTGCTCTGAAATGCTTCATGATGCAGTTAAGCAGCTTCTTAACACGGAGGGCTTTTGAATTTCTTCGCAAGTTTATTCCTCTGTAGTGTGGGTTGGAGAAAATCACCTTCCAGTGGCAGGTAGTACACCCCAGGGCAGGCATGCTGGCTGCCACTCTTGCTGTGCAGATGGGCGGTTGGAAATGAACGTGGTGTCTAATACTAAACAATCTTTGCTGGGTTTTAGTTTTATTAAGAGCACAGCTCTTTCTGTCAAGACACAGTTGTACGCGAGGGGGAAGTAGCCTGAGCTGTTGTATACTTTGCCTTGAAAACACAGTTGGCTTTTTAAAAAAAACAGAGGCACACTATGTTTTCTCAGAGTCTGGTTACCAGGAGAAATTTCTCAAACAAAAGTACTAGAGGACTCAAAACACAAGGGTAGTGTTCTTTAGCATCCCTCCACGTTTTTGGATATGCTGTGTTGTTGTTAAGCCAACCAAGATAAAAGCTTTTCTGTGCGAGGAGGCTTTGAGAACATTCACTGCCAGATTAAATTAGCCTTTCTGAGAATAAATTAGTCGTCGTGATGTAGGCAGCCCTGCTCACTGCGGCTGTAATATCCACTCACGCTCCATCCGCAGCAGATAACTTAAATGATAAATGTGATATCTGTGTTCAGGGTCATGCTGTTAACTTGAGATTAGATTTCTGGCTGGTGATGAATGAAAATCAGTCCGTTGAATTGTATTGATTGTTTCTCCAAATAAGTAGCAGGCCACCCTTTTAAGAGGCAGAGGAACCCCTGGGGTTCTGCGCAGCATCATTTTGGGAGGAAACCACAGGCCAAAGCCAGTGCTGTACCTCTGCTGTGGTAACTCTCCAACCTGGGATGCTTTTGTGGTCCTCGGGGGTCCCAGTCATCCAACGTGTGGCAGGAGGAGAGTGTTGGAGCCCGGTGTTGGAGGGAAGGACGAAGACTAGAACAGGGAGTGGAGGAGAGTGGTCACAGTGGGATTTCCATACTGCCGCCGACTCCTTTGGGCTTGCATTTTTAACTGACCACTGGATAATAGCTGTTGCTAGTGTGTGCAGCCCTTTTCTTAAAGGCATGTTCAGTTTGTCTTCCCATTGACTTAGCGCCTTTATTCTGCTTTGTGGTATATAAGGAAGTGCTCGCAGGAGGTGTGGTTGCGTGCTGAAGGCTCAACTTGCTCTTTCCACCTGCTCTGCTGTGACCATTCAGCTCCTCCAAAATCTTAACGTGGTCTTTGAGCAAGAGGGTGAAGCTGGGACTGGAAGCCGTTTCCATTGTCATTAAAAAAATCAGCTCTTCTCATGGGCTTGTTTAGCTCTTTCACAGAGATCTCATGTGGAGCAAATTTGCGTGTTGGGAATGGAGGTTCCCCAAAGTTCAGGGCTTCAAGGTACAAGTGTCGTTATTTGACCCATGCTCAGGCTTTCAGACTCCCTCTTGGGTGCCGTGGTTCAGGAGGCATTAGCGCAGTGGGAGCTCAGTTTTGAGCTGGCTGCTGGGCTATTCTGGTGAGAGAGACAACAGTTCCCACCTTGTTTAGTGTTGTAGCTGTGGGAGCTGCTCTGTCTCCATCAGGCTCAGGAGGGCATTTCAGTCCTGAATCCTCCAGAGCAGCTGAGCTATTTACCTGCCCCGAGGAAATCTTGGTATTATGCGTTGGAATGTTCACCAGTCTCATCCCCTGCTGTGAGAGCGGTGACCCAGCCTTAGGACTGTTGGAAACCCTCTGACCAGTGATGCTTTTAATTTAACAGTAAAGCACTGAGGTGTTGCCTGGGCAGAGAGGCAGGGAAAGTGTTTAGAAAAGCTTAGAGCGGAGACTTGAGGAGATGCGCTGCTGCATATTAGGGATGCTTTGAATTCATCTGCTGTGTCTAGATTTTCAGCGAGAGGTCTTCTGCTTGCTTCGTCTGCGGTTCTGGAGTTGGTGCTGCTCATATCCAGGTGATGTCCCACGCATGCCAAAACTAGGATGGTGCCTGGAGCTGTGGCCTGGAGAGGTATGAGGACATCATCTCTCTTCCTTCACTCTTGTTTTCAAAGGGAATACAGCTCTGCGTGCCCAATTGCACATGTTGCTGAACTTGGCTAGCAGATTTGTGTCTTGGTCAATGTTCTTGTCAGATCTGCTCACGCTTAAGTGAGGCGGGCTAACGATGTGGCTTTGCATGTCTTCGTTTCCTCCCCTGGCAGGACTGCTGTGCGTTGCCTCTGAGTAAGCAGTAGTGGCAAATTAGGCTCATAGGGAAGCAGCTTTTTGGGTGATCTGAGGGACAGATGCATAGCAGCTC
>NW_009647739.1:1541418-1547825 GCF_000708025.1 Charadrius vociferus
CGAAGGAGTTGGCAGGAACTTGGTGTTGCAAACTGAAACCAAAGTCATGAAATGCTTTGGGGTAAAAATGAATTCCCTGGACTGGCAAGTCGGTGCGGACTACCCAAATCTGGCTGGACCTGGAGGGAGAAATGGGCCTGGTGGGAGCGGGGTGGGCCTCAAGGGTGCATCCCAGTGCTCCCTCCGAGCCACCACAGTGCTGCTGGAGATGACCCAGCACTGGGCACACTTGGTGGTTGTTGATTAGCCCAGGGGGTTAATCCCCTCTGTGAGCTGGGACATTGTCATCGGTCCTTGAGCAGCCCAGATGAGCTGGGCTTGGGAGCAGGGGAGTGCGGGGTACCCTCCTCCTGTCATGGGATGCCATGGGACGAGCGAGCCCCACACTAGCAGGGCCCTGGGCCACCCCGAGAGAGGTCCTGGTCTGGAAACGGGAAGGTCTGGTCACGCCGTGGGAGTAAGAAGGTGAGTGTGATACTGTGAGTGGCCTCAGCACAGAGGAGTTCCTCCAGTGCACATGTCTCAGGAGGTGCACACCTCCTCCTTGTTGTCAGCAGGACTCGGGAGAGATCTCGGACCTTACACACACACTCCTGCTTAATGCCAAACAACACTTCTTTGCAAAGAGCGAGCCGTGGCCTTAAATAAAATGGAGTGACATAGAGCGCTTCTCCCTAGTCCTCAGAAAAAAAAAAAAAGCAAGGTGACACTGTACCTGTTAAATGTAAATGTCAGCAGCTTCTCTGGCGCCAAGGCAGGGGTATCTGTGAGGACAGAAAATGCTAATGTTGCTGGAGACTGGAGCAAGCTGGTGCTGTGCCTCGGATAAGAAAACATCAGTACCATGACGTATGTTTTGTGTATCTCTTGGAAGGAAAATGGATCTGGAATCACCACCACTGTAGTTGAAATTATTTCATTGTGTGGCAAAATCTGCAAGGGAATTCTGAATAGGCTCTTGGGCTCTGACTAATTCTGAAGCTGAAATATGGCTACATCTCCACAAAAGTGCTGATCCTCTATGACTCTAATTTCCTCCTCCCTTGGAGCTTACTGTGTTATTTAATGGAAGTCACACATCTAATCAGTTTGATTCAGAGACGATGTAGCTGTATTATTTGACTTTCTCTCAAAAAATTCTATAGAGTGAGGGAGTAATGAAAAAATGGGGTGCATAAAGGAATAAAATATTTTTAGTATAGTTTTGGAAAGGAAATTATAAAATCCTGAGCTGTGCTGTGAGTCGTAGTGGGTAATCATCCTGTATTCATCTTCTCTGTGGGAGAGCTGGGGGGTGCCGTTGAAGTGGGCAGGCAGGAGACACTTTTTGCTGTAGGTAACTGAGGGGCAGAACTTGCCGCTGCCGTCTGTGGCAGCACTCAGCGAGCTGGTGGGCTGTAAAGGAATTGGGGTGGTCCATGGAGGAACTCCAGGCTGCCTAATCTCTAAAACCCTGAGTGTTGGGAGTGGGAGGGACTGATGGGGGGGGTCATTCTGCATTTGCTTGCTGCCGAACTCGTCCTTAAGTGTCTGTTATGGGCTGCCATCAGAGGTGAGATTCGGACCCGTGACTGTCTTTAATGCAGAGCTTCTGCTCCATCTCCTCTGGGACTTCTGCTTGCTGTTAAGCTTTTTGGGATGGGGTTTTTTCTTTGTTTAAACAAACAATTAGTCTTGTGGCACAGTTAAGTTTGGTGTTACATTAAAACACTAGTGTTGGAGTAGATCTTGGCTTTAGTTGCTCTAGATTATTGCAGGTTATGTTATTAACATAATTAACTAGATATCAAATGGATGATGTAATGCAGTATTTATCCTCTCAGGGGAAAAATTAAGTAGATGCACAGGACTCCAGCTGCTGATAGCACTGGGTGCTTTCCCATGGATGTTATCAAGTGTTGGCTTGGACTGTTTGTGAACTTCAGGGAAAGTCTCATGGAAAAGCTCTCTGGTTCCCCAGAGATTTGGCTTGCGGCACCTTCCTTTTCTCATCTAACTCTCTGGAGCGGATTGCTAAGGTGCTGAGGAACTCAGGTTAGTTTCTTTTAAATCACATCTTTGCATCCAGGAGAACACCTGGTGTATTGTAGCCTGTCTTCTCTCGTGAGGCCAGGTCACCAGCTGGTAAGGTGTGAACAGAAAGCACCACGTGAGTGGGAGGGAGCGTGTTTTCCAGGGCCAGTAGCAGCCTGCAAGGCAGCTCGGCTGCGGTGTGCTCTGTGCTTGCTCCGTGTTCAGAAAACTATCTTCTGGGGGCTGAGTTCCGCTGCCCTGGTGGTGCAGAGTGCTCTGTGCACGCCTGAGCCTTCCCCGGTGCCCCTAAATGTGGAAGGGCTGGGGTTCAGTTTTGAAGTGGGGTGAAGTGAGAAGCCTCTCCATGCTGGTAGCTCACAGGCTCCCTTGCAGCCCCTCTTGGCTCTTGTTGGATGTCACCGCTGGCACGGTGAGCTCTGCAGATGCGTGATGTTTCCTGCAGCTGTGTGCTGCAGCTTGGGAGCCTGCGGCAGAGAGCAAAGAGCTACCCCAGTTCGTTCTTTTAATTTTGGCTGGTTTTTCTTTAAATGTTCAGGTTAACCAGGTCCTGGCAATGCTGTTTCTGCAGCCTGGGTGTGGAGAGCCAACAAGCACTTGGTCAGCCCATCTGGAGTCAAATAGCACTGGAGAGAATCCCAGAGGCGGCAGCAGGTCCTGACAAAGGCTCCTCCTGCACGTAACCCTTTGTGGGTGTTGCAGATAAATCATCCTTGTCTTAAGCAGGGGGATTTTGTGTCCGGTTTTCCTAATACCCATACAGAGTTGCTGCGCGAAGCAGTAATTTGAGTCTCTGGCCGAGGACAGTTGAGCCTCGGCTGCATTGTGGAGATTATCTGATTGTGCTTTGGATTTAATACCCTGAGAAATCTTGCTTTGGACACAGCACCTGGCTTCCAGCAAGGATCTTGCTTTTGGTTGGTTTGCCTACTGGGTTACAGTGGCACACAGAAGGTCAAACGACATGTTTGAGGTCCCAAGGTAAATGACTGCAACGGGGATGCTCCTCCAGAGATTCACATACTGTAGAGCAGAGTGGGCAACTTTGGCCGTCTGACGTAGCCGTATTGAATAGTGAATAACCTTCTCCTCCAGCAGTCCTTTGTTTTAAAAAACTGCTTCTGTCCTGCTTTGCCAGCAGAGCTCTCCATGCCCTCACTGAAGGAAGAGCCTGATCCTCCTGGAAGTAGCAGTTTTCTGCAGCTGAAATCTGACTGCAGAAGTGTGGGAGAAATCTGCTGTTCCGCGAGCAGCCTGGGTGTTTCTGCACGGTGGGTTTGCGCTCCCTGGCAGCGATGCTGGAGACGCAGGGCTTGCACTTGGGGAAATGTAGCTGAGTCGCTCCGAAAAAGAACAGACCTTTCTGTTAGTCCTTAACTTAGATTTCCATCTGCGCCGTGCGTGAGTGTGTTGTAGGCATGCGCCCTCTTGCTGTCTTGGCCAGGACCAGGATGATGAGTTGAAGAAGCGCTGCTAGGGTTAACAGCGGCGTAAAGGAGGGGGTACATGCCGCCTGGTCAAGGATTGCCCGGGCATTCTCTTTCTAAAGGAGGCTGCAGCACTCTCTGCTGTTTATTCCTTCCCTCCTGGCTCTGGGGAAATGGTGTGCAGGCTGGAGGCAGCAAATGCGCATGGGAAGAGGCAAGGCTGAGGCGGAAGTTTGGCTCGCTCACAGGGAAAACGTCTCTTTTTCTTTGCTCGGCATAAAACCCAGGCAGAAATAACAACTGAAATTGCTTTTTCAGCAGGGACTTTTGCTATCTTTCAAGGTAAGAGCTGTCTGCCATGAATTGCGTGTTGCGCTTTCAGGAGCAGTGGGAGTTGAGCCACATCCCTGCAAGCTGTGTGCGAGCGTGTGAGTAGGCATGCGTGTGGAGAGGGCAGCAACCCTGGCTTGCTCCCTGGCACAGGTGGAACGCAGAGAGCACGCTGCAGAGCAGGTCCAGGCTGGGCTTCGGAGGTGCTGCTCAGAAATGCCATTGTGGAGGAGCGTGATTGTGATTGCCATGGTCAGGGCATGGCTCTGGCCACCTCTCATCTGACCCTGCTCGGTTCAATCTCTTCTTGCTACCCCTAAAGCCCTTTTAAAGGGGGCTTTCAGTCAAATAACATTTTGCCGGCATCTGATCTGCCTTTTGTGCTTATACTTACCATATTTGTCTGCCTTCTGAGACTCAGTATTTCCCTGTTTCTGGAGCAGGTAGAATCCCAGGGCACACAGGTAGCTTTCCTGGGACCAGGAAAGCTGGGGTGATGTTGGCCACAACGCTGTTCCTTTTTTAAAAGGAAGGAGGCTGGCCTTAGCGATGGAGCCCAGCTTCTTCGGAGCTCTTGACTTTGCTTTTAAAGATGTATTTACAAAAGCCTGGGAGCTGAAATTTGTGTCTGTTTGATGGGCAACAAAGCTGGAAGTGGTCATATCCTTTTCTCTTATTTATTAATTTAATTTTAGTGTGTTTTTTCTTTTTCTAAATATTGGAAGTTATTTTGGGGGGAGGAAGAGCTCCAAAAACGTGCAGTAGCTGCTTTTGAAGTGCTAACATCACTGAATGTGCGTGAGTATGAACAAACGCTGCTTCCCGTCTCGACGGCTGGAGCCACTGCTCACATAGGCAAAACAAAGCCGAATCACCGTGGGTCTCCAGTTATGCGATGCCGGAGGAGCAAGGACAACGCAGGCCGTGTTTCTGCTCGTGGGAGTGGATCTCAGCTGCGCCGTGAGGCTGACTCAGAGCTGCACGGGGCCAGCGCTGCACCATCAGGGTTTGCACGTGAGTTAGACTTGCCAGCAGTCTGCTCCGTCCTTCTCAGATTTGTCTCACCCTTGGTGATTTTGTCCGGGAGGAAGCAGCATGAAGCGTACACCGCTGCTTCTGGGGAAGAACGGCCTTAAGGAACCAAATCTTTGAATCTCCAAGCAGTGCAGGAGTTATCTGTGACTGTCCTCTTCATGGCATTATCTATTTTATGGTGTGTTAGCATATGTTCATCTAGGACCTGTTTTGGTGGTGTGATGTTCCCTGGTCCCACTGCATGCCACGGTTCAGTTGTTTTTGACGAGCGGTGCCCACCGTACCTGATTGGAGAGCAGGTCGGGTGGGCAGATCTTTCCTCTTGCCATGTTTGAATCCCAGAGTGTTTCCGCAGTGATCCTGTGCGATGTGGCAGAGGGAAATACAGTGCTCAGGGAAATACAGAGCACTGGACCCTAACACATCCTCGCATTGCTGTGCTGAGCAGCTGGGAGAGCTTTGTGGTCACCAGTTTTGGATGTGTAATGGGAACTGTGAGCCTTGGGGTATCAATCCCTAATTAACTAGAGCCGGGGTTGCCGAGCATGGGAAGGAGGGGGATTAGAAAGCCTTGTGTTTCTGCATGCAGGGCTGCACGCTGCCCCACTGGCTCTTCGGCTGTGCTCACTGCTGTAGAGACAGACCTCACCTCAGACAGACATCTCGGGGCTGGGAGTTACGCCCAGGTCTGGGGGGATCCAGAGACCTGCTGTTCATTCTTCTTCTTGCCCAAAAGCTGCCTGAAATGAGGCCCCGGGTGGACCAGGAGGCACAGAGCCAGCCGTAGGGGAGAGTCCACGGATCGAAGCCGTGGCTGGGGTGGGCTGGGCCCTTTCTGGCCTCGGGGCTGTGATGGAGTCGTGCTCTCCTGGTTGTGTCTGTCACGCTGCTGTGCCCCGGCAGAGCTAAGAGGAGCGGTGGGAATCTGGATCTTTTCTCTTTTGTTTCCATTAGCAAATCTCCAGCCTAGCCTGTGCGTAGGCTCCCACGCAGCTGTGGTTTAGTCCCTCATGTCCACACTGAATCCAAGTGATCCATGAAGGCCACAAGCTCCGAGATGGCAAGGGAGGGAGGACGAGGAGTGACTGGGTGTGCGCATGGGCCCGGCAGGTGAATCTGGCTGGAGCAGCGCGGCCAGCCACAGCTCGCCGTGCCGTCCACGCTGCAGCAGCACGTGCCAGAGAGCGTGCCAGCACGGGCGATGCTTGCCGTTGCATGGCTTCGGGTGGCTGGAGCAGCCGCTCCAGACTTTAGGGAGACACAGGGCTTGCACTGAAAACACAGCGCAGGAATACCATGCCAGAGCTTGGTGTATTCAGCCTTAGCAAAACAAAGTCCAAGTCAGAGTATGATGGCTCTTTGCAGAAAACAGGGAGCGAAGGGAACTTCTTCAGGCTGTAGAGCAGATGGGTGTAATCCGGCTACAAATAAACTAGAAACTATAAGGCCGTCGGAGCAGTGGGGGCCTGGAACAGGCTTCCCACGGGAATAGCAGGAGCATGGTGGCCAACACACCGCTGGCACGTGAAGGGGAGCTTTTGGGGTGTTGTCCCCAGAGCGGGAAAGAGGGGTGGGCTGATCCAG
>NW_009647739.1:1547847-1552700 GCF_000708025.1 Charadrius vociferus
TCTGCTTGGTTTGTCACACTGCCAGCCTGTGGGGTCCCTTTGCTTGTCTCCTGTGTTTAACAGGAACAGTGTTTGCAACAATTGCGTGGTGGGTTCATCTTTTGTTGTTAGTTTAAAGTAGAGGATCCAGTAAAAGCTGTTCTTCCAGTTAAGAACTAATCTGCATTTTTAGCTGGAAATAGCAACTTCTCTGTCTATCCTTTTACTGCTAACCAACTCCTTTTGAGTCTTACGATCCTGCGATGGGTCCTTGCTCCCAAAGGACTTGCACTAGACATTGGTGATTCCATCAGATCTTGAAGTTAAGCCTGGTAAACTTAGCCTACGTTATTTGTAAAGCTCTCATTTTTTTCCCCTAGGTTTTCCACTGGTCTACAAGCATGGTTATTTCAGTAAGCCCGAGTGTGGATGCAATTTCCGCAGTCTTTGGGAATGTTTCTTCCCATTTGAGAACAGCTAGTTTGATCTAAGCTGTTCTCATGACACAAATGCACTGGTGGTTCAGCCGTAATAAACCGGCATGGTTAACATGGGGCAGCTTTGTCGTGTGCCGGCAGAATGGCTCCTTGTGCTGGCGTGGGTGGCCGGAGATCCCGGGGCACGGTGCAGCCTGCCAGAGCTGTCCTCCCTGGGACGGGCGCACCGTGAAGGCTCTGCTCTGAGCTGCCACCAGGCTCCAAGGCCGTGCTGTGGGCAGGGGAAGTCTCGTTTCTCTTTTGAAAGACAGAAGGAGCAAACATCACCGAAAGCTAGTGGGTAAAACCAGAAACGACCAGCAGCAGGAGTCCTTTTTACATGATTCTGGGGATCATATTTGGATGCAAAATACTGTTGTGCTTTTGTTTAAAGGCTGTATCGTCCCAGCTCACCTGCCTGTGCCTGTACCATCAACCTGCTTCAGCCCAGAAGGGCTGTCCTGGCGGGGGCATGCTCGGGGCTTCCCACTTTCCTGCGCTGAGTGGGTGCTGCTCAGGGAAACTCTGCCTCTTTGCAGGGGTGCCGAGGGCGACGTGTCCTCTGCCCTGCCTTGGGAGGGGGAGGATCTGGGTTGCTTTGCTTCGGCCGTGGTTGCTTTTGACGGGGAATACTGCAGGGTCATCCATGCCAGGGCAGTGAGTGATGTTCTGGGGTAGCTCCCATCCAGTGCTGACCCAGCATGGAGGAGAAGCCCTGTGCCCTCCAGCTCCCCATGGAGCTCTCTGGAGGAAACGGACTGGGGTAGGTTTTGTGCTTCTCACGTTAAGATAAAAGAAAGCACATGAGAAAGAGCTTCTAAGAGGCTTAAAAGCAACAGGCTTTCTTTTCCTCCCGGGAAGGGCACACAGCCAACGTCTTGCTCTTTACGGATCTCTCTTAATAAGCAGAATATTGCATTAAGAGTGACTGAGTCTGCCAAGTACGAACAGAACAGCTCTGCGGCCCCTGCAGCTTCCTTCATCCCAGTGCACGCGTGGCTCTGAGATTCACTGGCCATCGCGTTTGTGGCTGCGTTTTCCTGCTGGTCAAGGTGGCAGGATTAATTGCTGGCTCAGTCTGGGGCTGTTACTTCATCTGATGGGTGTTTTTAGAGTGGCTGGTGGAGCACATCGGGGGGATTGCCTCTTGGTCTCCTTGTCTCCTGCGTTTTCTCGCCAGCTGCTTTGATGATGGGGGGAATAGCACTGGGGTGTGTTGAAAGATGTTCCGTTATGGGAAGGCAACATCTGAGCAGTAATGGGAGGAGATCTGTTACATTACCAACGCCTTGGGCTCAGCTGGCCTGCGAGGGCAGGGAAAGCTCCCCGGCAGGCTGGGGTCCCCAGGTAAGGACTCGGGGATGCTCGGGTTGGGCTGGCCTCATCCAGGAGCCCTGCAGGCACGGGGACAGGAAGGTCTGAGGCTCCAGGATGCATGGGGTGGGTTGGTTGGCTACCTACAAAAGATTAAGTCCTCCTTTTCTCTACATCCCCAGTGAAGCTAAAAAGAGCGTGGCCCAATTTGTAGCTTTGTAGGTCATTGAAGGAGAAGGAGGGCTCTGCAGTGCTCTGCACTTTGGGTGCTTTCCTCTGCCTGGAAGCCCTCTGTGCTGCAGCAGCTCTGCTATACCGGCTGCACGGGCCGGCTCTCCTTCCCCTGGCTCTTAAGGAAGAAATGGGAGAGAAAAGCAGGAGGAAGATGCCCCCCAGCCAGCCTTGTATTACACTTTGAAGCTGTGTGTCTGTAACATAGCGCTTAAGACCTTGGGGGAGAAATATTAGTAACTACAGACATCCCGGGGAGACCCTATGCTGGTCCAGGCTTTGCTCCTCTGGGGGTGATCAGCAACCGGTAGTGGTACTCCTCTGCAGACTTGTGACCTGATTAGATTGCCTGGCACCTTGCAGGAGGCTGCTTGGAGCCAGGGAGCCTGAGCTGGAATAACAGGAGTGGAATAAAGCGAAGCCAAGCAGCTTGGGGAGGGATGGGTCGTCCTTCCCATGCTTGCTGAGGCCTTGGCTTCGCTTAACGCAGCAGCCGCAGATGGCGGTGGCCGTGCCTCACAGGTACCTCTCAGGGCACACCTGCAATGCAGGCAGGGTGGGCAGCGCTCGCTGCCTGGCCCGGTGCTCACGGAGGCTTGTGCTGTGCCGTGGAGGTCGGTGTGCCCTGGGCGGGTTGCCCAGCATGTGGCATTGGTGCCAGGGCCGGAGGGAGCCTCTCCTCCCGAAGCAGTGACCCCAGCAGGGTGCTGCCCATCCGAGCCCCGCTCTGGCACCCCTCGGCCCCGAGTTCTCTGGAGCTGAGCGGGTGATTTGTACCTCACCAGGGTTCCGGGCAGCTTTGCTTGGGAGGGTGGGGATGTGGCAGCAGCACCTGCTTTGGCCATCCCTTGGGGTCCAGAGCCGCCCTGGTTGTGCCTGTGGGATTTTTGCAGGCTAGTTGTAGCCTCGGTGCATTTTTCCTGCTCAGTTGGGAGCTGCTGGAGTGGGACGGGCTGAGAAATTGCCGTCCTCGCAGTGTGCTGACCTGCCTCAGGAGAGCAGGACACCAAGGGGAACGGGACAAGCAGGACCACATTTACTTTTGTTGGGGGAAAAAGGAGGGGGGGGGGGGGTGTCAAATAGCTGCTCAGACCCCAGGGGGAGCTCCTAGCACTGCTCTCTGGGCTCTGACAGCAATGTCACCATGTCCCGTGCCTGATGGCAGCCTTCCCAAGTACTGAGTGAACGGTCTTTCATTTGTATTTCCCAATTTAGTCACGTCCTACCAGATATAACTGAGCCAGAGTAAACAGAGAAATCAGGTTTCTTGATGCCATTGCGCTTCCTCGGTGTTTAGAGTGTGTCGGTGGGGTTTTTCCATGTGCCAAGGACGCGTATTTTTGTGCTGGCCATCGAGGGGGCACACGTGGGGAGGTTCCTGCCCAGAGCCACTCTCCCCACGCCTGCACCGCAGAGGGACGGGGGTTTGGAGTGGTGGCCAAGGCAGTGCTGGAGCAGTGGCTCCTCTCCGTAACTCACTTGCTGTCTCCTTTCACACAGGTTCGGTGGGGTAAGCCGGCTTCCAACCTACACTGCTCAGAAGAATTGTTTTTCTCAGCTCTGTCACGGCCTCTGAGCTCCTTGCTGCAAGGAAGAGGACAAGGAAATTTTATCCCAGGTGAAATAATGTCTTCAGCAGTTAAAGGTGGTCTTGCCTTAACTCACTCGATGAGAGTGTTTAGAGCTGCTCTCTGTAGGTTTGCACCCTCTGCCCCAGAGTTTGTGCTTCAGGCTCAGGGGCTCCTGCCATCCTCTCGGCACACAGTGTTGCATATCATGCTGCTGGGTGGAGATGGGGGGCTGTGGGCAGCTCTTCCCCATCTTTGGTCCTGTAATGCTGCAGCTGAGGCATTTGGCAGAGCGACTTCCAGCCCCGTACTGCCCAGCACACGGGCCACACAGCTGAGCCGCACCGATGTGCTGCTGTGTACCACATGTGGGCCTTACTGGGGAAGCCGTGCGGAGCCGGCGCAAAGACGTTGCACCTTGGATTTGCTGCCTGGGTCAAAGCCCATCCAGCTTTGGAGCCACGGCCATGTGTCTCCCCGTGGTGGAGCTGAGGCCAGTGGTGTGGTGGCACCAGCCCTGGACCCCTCCGTTACCTGTCACCTTGTTCCCCAAGCACTGCGCAGCTCCGGGCGGGTGCCTGTGTGCAGCCAAAGGCTGGTGGCTCTTCTAAAAGCTTCTGTCCTTGCAGAGCCACCTTGAGCCATGTCCAACGACCCTCCGCCACCCTACCCAGGAGGTCCCTCGGCACCGCTGATAGAAGAGAAGCATGGCCCACCCCCTGCAGCAGGTACTGGGGGTCCCAGCAGCTCCGGGGTGTTGGGGTGACATTGCTGAGCGGGCAGGAGGAGGGTGAGTGTGGCTTCCCTGGGAGCGCCCTGACCGTCGCCTCTCCTCGCTGCTCTGCTCTGTGGTGTGCAGTGTACTGTGGAGTGTGGTGCGATGCCCGGCTCCATCTGTCACCATATCACGCTCTGGGGAGGCAGGAGGTCCCAGGGGCAGTGACAAGAGCAGAGAGCGCTCCCTGCTCGTAACCTGGCTCTGTGGGTAATGTGTGGTGAATTCGGGCTGCTTGTGATGCAGAGGATGAGGCCTGGGGTGGAGTGGGGTGGGAGCAGGGGGACCGTCCCATGTGATGTCCCTTTTCCCTGCTGGGCCTAACCCCCGGACCACTCAGCCAAGCCCACCATCTCCACCACCTCCTGCCCTGGCTGCTGACTCCTGACTGTTTCCTTACAGATGGCGTCGCCCCAGTTGTGGGACAGCCCCAGGGGGTTCCCATCCCCCCTCCTGCCTTTGGGCCCCCCCCATACGAGCCGCCGTCACAGCCAGGGTTCGCGCCCCCCC
>NW_009647739.1:1552793-1554144 GCF_000708025.1 Charadrius vociferus
CAAGTCAAGGTGGTGGTGTGGCAGCAGCCCCCAGCGAGGGTCTGGCCTCTTCTGCCTCATGCGAAGATGTTCACCTGTGCACGTTTCTCATTCCCAGCAGGTTACTACCCTCCCCCAGGTCCTCACCCCCCCATGGGCTACTACCCTCCCCCGGGCCACTACCCCTCTCCTGGCGGCCACACAGCGACGGTGCTCGTCCCGTCAGGGGCTGCAACTACAGTGACGGTGCTGCAGGGAGAGATCTTCCAGGGTGCCCCTGTGCAGACAGTGTGTCCCCACTGCCAGCAAGCCATCACCACCAAGATCACCTACGAGATTGGGCTCATGAGCTTCCTTCTTGGCTTCTTCTGCTGCTTTGTGGGGTAGGTGCTGGGGCGTCCCTGCTACCAGCAGCCCTGCAGTGATGGTAGTCGCTCAGTCCTGGTGGCCCCAACAGTGGTGGCCTTGGCTGAGATGGTGGCCATGGCGGGGGTCTTAGCACTGAAGTGTTACTGGGTGGGACAGCAGATGGGTTCCTGGGGTGACGGTGCCTGGAGACCTGGGCTCCTGCCAGGGGAGGGGAAGGTGCCACCTCCGAAGGCCCACTGTAGACCCTGGCATCAGAGCAGGCGCTGTCTGTCCCCCAGCCCCGCACCCGCAGCGCTGCAGGGAGCCACGGTCTGTCCTTGTGGCCAAGGGCTGGTGGGGGTGGGGGCTGCTGGAGGGGCGGCAGGGGGGTGCTTGTCCCAAAAAGTGGCGGTAGGTCAGGCCTCAGCACTTGCATGCATCTCACCAAGCTGTCCCTTCCCTCTGCGAAGTGCACCTCTGCTCACTAACGAAGTGTGCCGCCCTTTGCAGCACGACTGCAAGTCCCAGGACTCCCCTCTCTCCGCCCATGACCCAGCGCGAACCGCCCCCGCTTTCTCCCCGTGCCCAGGGGCTGCCTGAGCTCACAGCACTCTGCCTCTTCCTGTGCTCCAGGTGTGATCTCTGCTGCTGCCTGATCCCCTGCCTGTTCGATGACTTCAAGGATGTGACACACACGTGTCCCAACTGCAAGGCCTATATCTACACGTACAAGCGTATGTGCTAACAACACCCTGGGAGCCCGAGCCGCTGGAATGACACCAGCCCCTCTCCCGCTGCCGTCCTAGTCTATGCGTGTCCAACACTCTTTTGCTTAACCTCCGGTGGTGTGTATGTGTGTATCCCCGGCTCCCGCTCGGCGCTGCGCCCACCTTCCCCGTGCTCCAGCCCTTGCTGTGAATGGTCGGATGGGCGATGCTGGCCTGGGTGCACAGGGGAGGTGGGCTCAGGCCCCAGCTGCTCTGTGTGGGGGGGGGGCTGCCCTGCAGCACGGACGCGCGCCTGG
>NW_009647739.1:1554245-1565762 GCF_000708025.1 Charadrius vociferus
AGCGCCCCCCCCCTCACTGCCCCACAGGGAGCTGCTGCAGGGGCAGGGGGGCAGCTGCCCCCCAGGAGGGGGAAGGGGGACCCGAGCAGCCCACAGCACACACAGGGGAGGCAGCACAGCCCCTGTGGCACTTTTAGGGTGGGGCCTAATGGTGGCTCAGTGCTGAGGAGACAGAGAGGGCAGCGCCAAGCGTGCCAGGTTTCAGCGTGGTTCGTGGCCCGTAGGCAAAGCCCCTTCCCCAGGAGACACAGGCAGAGCCGCCTCTGAGGCACAGTGGGGGGAAAAACAGCAGCAGCACCGCACCCTTGATCAGCACCTCCGTCCTGCGGCTGCCAGCGCCTGGTGGCCATGGCTGCTCCAGCTGCATGCGCCTCCTCCCAGCCCCTGCTGGGGCTCTTTCGGGGAAGGAAAGCCCCTGGCAGTTCCTCGCCCACCTGGCAAACTGCTAGCGAAAAAATGCATCCGGCATGTCGCTACCTGCCCTGGCACTGTAGAGTAGAGGAGTTTGTTACCAGGCCGCAGCTGGCTCGCAGCTCTGGAGCAGACCCATACCCGCCCCGGAGCCACGTCCCGAGCCCGGCACGGTCTGTGGGCGCACACCCTGCAGCACCCGTCCTGCCACCACCACGGCTGCACCCTGTGGGGTTCCTCGTTGCATGTGGGTGTAGGGGTTTATTTTTAGCTCACTTGATAAGGGGAAGAAGGAAGGGGGCAAGCAGGCAGTGACAGGAGCTGCCAGCAGCACTGTGACAGATGAGGACAAGAGGACCTGGGAGGCACTTACAGCTGCTCTGTGCCTGCTCCTCCTGCCCAGGGAGAAGCAGGGGGGGGGGTCTCTCGGTACACAGGGCTGCAAACACAGCCTGGCCTGCCCAGGCAGCTGCTGTTTGCTCAGAGGTGGAACTGTGGCACTAGTCAGTGTTTTTATGTAAATAAATAACAGACCCTGAACTCCGTGTGCATCTTTTCTTCTCCCCCTGCTCCAAATCCACAGCAGATCTGCCCTCAGGGGAGCTGAGGATGAGGAGGGAGGGTAGGGGGTGTGCCAGGCGCTGGAAGATCTGCAGTGGCCCTGGGGGGATAACAGGAGCTTTCTCTGCCCATCCCTCAGCTGCAGCCGGGGCTTCCCCAGCTCTGCCTCTCAGGCAGCCCCTCTCCTTGCGCCCCAATGCTCAGCTGAAGGGGATAAAATTCCCCCGAGACTGGCCTGGAGGAAGGCAGAGAGGTGCTTCTGCAGCCCAGCACAGCACCAGGAAGCAGAGAAGGGGCAGCTGTGTGCCCCAGAGCATCCCCTGCCGCTGGCGAAGCATTGCCTCTACCAGGGGAAAGCCCCAGGCTTTGACAGCGCCTGGCTGAGCCCTTCGAGCAGGGTCAGTGCGTCCCCCTCCCCACGGGAGCTGGGGGAAACCCCAGGGGGAGGCAGCAGGGACAGGGTGGGGTGTAAGGACAGGAGCGTCCTGAATCACTCCTGAAGGGGAGTGCATGAATCAGAGACAAGTACAACAGCAACAGAATCCGTACCCACTCCTCTTCACCCCCTGAGCCTCCTCCCCATCCTGCCGCCTCCTCCACGCAGCCCAACACCTCATGGCACCGTTCATGCATTCTCCCAGTGATGCACTCTTGGCTTTCCCCAGCTCCAGCATTGCAACTTTTTATTCCAGTCAAGGCTTCGGAAAGAAAACCCAAACAACCCCCACCCCCAACATAGCACAATACACATTTGCCACATTCGTACCTCCACACATGGTCCTGTCCCCACTCCCAGGGAGCTTCCTCCAACACCAGTCAGACTTGGTCCCTGGGACACTGCAACATGCAGGACGCTGCTTTGAGCTAACGGCCCCATGGCACAGCCACTGCAGGACGACCGAAACATCAGTTTCTCAGGGTAGGAAACCGAGTGCTCTTCAATGAAAAGGCTGATGACACATCCTCCGGTTGCAGCCCAGGGCAGGAAACTCCCTCCAGTGACTGGTCCCGGGAAGGAGATGAAAAGCCAAGCACGTGAAGCCTTTGCCAGTACAGGACAAGACATCTCTAGCCTTAAAATCTGCCCCAGCCCAGGTAAGGCAGTGCTGAAGTGGAATCCTCACACCAGATTGGTCCTGTACACTAGTCAGCTAAAGCCATTATATTACAGTGCTTGCATTATTGGTGTGCAAAGAGTCTTTGCCAGTCCCGCAGGATTCCCGTTTATTTTCTTACTTACTTCCACCCTGCGGTCAAACTCACCACCAACAGCGAGGGAACAGTTTGAAAAAGTACCAGGCGCGTCTCTCCCCTTGCCACCGTTGGGAGCCACGCGCCGCTTTTCCCATCACATGATGTACCACGCCGCAGCTCCTGCTGCCACAGCGACGCAGGCCGCCAGGATCAGCTGCACCAGGGGCTGCTTTACCAGGGCCACGGCAGCGTGATAGGGACAGCCGGGTGCTGCCTTGCCTGCTAGAACACAGAAAGCACCGTTAACGCTGCGAGTCTCGTGCCGTACGCATGTGGCAGCTCCGTCATTGCCCACAACCTACCTAGTTTGTCTGCATAGTAAGGGCATTTGCGTATGTCTCCTTTTCCGTCGTGGACTGGAAAGCCTCCGTCTTGGGCTTCTTCTGTCAGCGACCTGCCAATCTTGTCCAGTTCATCAAACACCTGCAAGTGGGCACAGTGAGTACGTGAAGCAGGCAGAGCCAGGCAGCTTTCATTCGGACCCCCAGAACGATCTGGAGAACAGGCACAAGCCACTCCTGCCCATCTGCCCCCCAAGAACAGCACGTATGACTCATTCCGGAGTGCTGTGCAGGCAGATGTGTGGTGACACCCAGCACATGCTACAGCTCTGAGAAGGCACAGCCCATTCCCAGAGCACCGAGTCAGACCCAGGAGCGAGAAAGGCGCAGCGCCACCCTTCTGTTCCCCTCCCAGTCTGCTGCAGGTGGGAGTACGAGGCAACGCGTTCTCCCCTCCCTGCTGCACACCCTCTCAGGGGGGTCACTGCTCTGGCAGCCCCTCCGGCTCCCTTGCCAGGGGTTTCTGTAAGGACCCTGACAAAGAAGCCAACCACATCCCACCATGTTTCTGGCCAGCTTAAACCACACCAACCTGCTACAGATTAAAGCTTCCATCCAGTAGCTAAAACTATGTTCATACCCTGGGTGCATGTGGCAGCTCGGTAAGGTTTCATGAAAGGCAAATACTATGGGAAGGAACAAGAGGCTACAGACAGTTTTGGCCATTGGGCAACATGTCAGACGTGAGACAGGAGATGAATCGTAACCGGTGTTGTGCAACATGCTCAAACTGTTTGCAGCTGTCTCTGAGCCAGAGCTCTGCTCCCTTCGCTGCTTCACAGCCCCACAGCCCACTGGAATCTTGTAATGAAGTCATCTTAATGTTTCCCTAATCAAAGGCCTGGCTGCGGTGTTGGAACACGGGAGGAATTCCTACCCGTGTCTCCAGAAGCTAGCAGAAGAGCTATTCAACCCAGAATCCCACCCCGGCCTGGAGGGGCTCTGGTGGTCTCAGACCCAAACCACTGCCTGGATGAGCAGTCTGACTGAATTAACCTGGGCCTCAGAGCTCATCCAGACCCAAAAGCAGCAGCACCTACACATACAGGGGCTCAAGGGATTTAGTACCTGCATGTTAAACCTGAAGGCTCGGTTGGCCTCTTCCACGATCCTTTCCTTGGTGTTCTTGTCCAAGTCCAGAGCATTCATCCTCGCTCTGTAGAGCTGCTTGAACTGTTGTGCATTGGAAATGTTCTCAAACATGTAGAATTGGATCCCTTCCTCAGTACTGGGCAACTTCAGGGCCCTCTGGGCTACCTTCTTCAGCACTTGGCCTCCTGAGAGGTCTCCCATGTAGCGTGTGTAAGCATGAGCCACTAGCAGCTCTGGCTCATTCTGTCCCACATGATGGATTCTGTCCACATAGTGCTGAGTTGCCTCTGAACACTGGATCTTCTGTTTCCAGTCTTCTCCATAGAAATATTTCAGGTCTTTGACCAATGCTTCTCTCCGGTGAAGCTCCAGGGGGAAATACAGAGGAGCAAACACTGGGTTGTCCTTGTTGTGATCCATTTCTTCTTCCAGAGCAGAGTAGGTGAAGTAAAGTGCCACTGTGGCCAGCTACGGACAAAGCACAGCTGAGGTGAGAAGCTATTCACTAGATCAGTACATCACACCTTGTAACTACTGCCCCCTGCACAGAGTTGGGATAAACAAAGAGGAAATCCCCAGGCTTGACACAAGACCAGCCTGGACAGCCCATAGCAGGCATGTATTGCTTGAAGGATCAGAGGCTCTTCTCTATCTACGTTCATAACAACAATGCCTACAGCGTACAAGCTAAGAATTAGTCTAATGTTGCCAGCTGTGTCCTCTGGACCTCCTGTCGCCTTGAGAGCAAGGCAGCAAGGCACAGGGACAAACTTCATTAAGAGTTACAAGTAACACCAACAGCCTTGTGCTATAGGAGACTACTGTATACACTGAGACCTTCAGGATCAGACTGTGCTGCTCAGACCCAGAATACCATCTCTTCTGTACAGAAGAGAAAGCAATCCAACCTGGAAAACAGTCTAGTCTTCAGAAGATGGAGTAAGTGCTGTAATCTCACGAGGATTTCGCTCCTGAACAGCTCAAGACACCAGTATCTGTCCCGCAGCCACACCTGCCTTGAGCAGCGAGCAGATGCATGGCCACAAGCCCAGCGCTTCCACCTAATCAAACTTGTGCTGGGCCAGCATGCTCCTCACCCCCCGGATACACCAGGCAGAAATCCTAGAGAAGGGCCCTCCTGTAGTTTTGACTATGCCATCTAGAAACTGGATTCCTTCCCATCCCTCACACCCAGGGCTGCGGGGCTCCGCCTCAGAGTCTGCCTCAGTCACTGGGTATGTCAAAGAGCTTTTCTGCCACGGGAGCAGAGCAGCACTCACCTTGAAGAGCTCCTTCTTGATCCGTCCTTTCAGGAAGTCTTTGACAAACTGAGTGTTCTCTGCACGGTCGTGGGATTCCTTAGTTCCCTCCTTCAGCAGCTCTGAAAGGTCGGTGGGACTGCAGGCAAACAGGCAGAGTTCTTTTCACCCCGCTTCCACACGCAGTAATGAGTTTGTCCCCGCTGTATTTGGGGGGATCGCCCCCCTCCCTACCATCTCAGGCCCAGTCTGGAGAAGGTGGGATCCCTCAGGCCGGCACCGCCAGGAGGAAGCAGCAGGGTGGCAGGAGCCAGAGGGTCCTTCTGCAGATACGGGTGCCCACATGCCAGCCAGAGTTGCCATTCTAGGAGGGCTGGGGCTTACCAGGGGATCAGATCCAGGATGCTGAAGCACCTGCCAAGCATCCTCTGATCCCTGCACCGTTACTTCCACTTCTCATGCATGCGAGCCCCAACAGTACTACAAAAGGAGGCCTTGAGCATAAAAAGAGCAACTACCGGGGCAGACTAAAAGGCACAGGAGCCTCGGTGGTATCCTCCTTGGTGACTCTGGGGAAGAAGAAAGGCTCAGGTAAGAGCAGATGGACCCCAGCTTTTCCAACTCGGGTATCCACTGCAGGAGAGATGAGAGCCAAGTGACAGAACAGGGCAAGAACAACATTAAAAAGTTTATTTATCCTGAATTAGACTGTTTTTGCAAGTTTCCACAAGCTCTCTTTCTTAAAAAGAATAAATAAAAAATTTAAAAAAAATCTATTATTTTAAGTTACAGCCTCTGCACCTACCTGGAGTTTGGTACAGAGTTATGAACACCTATACTCACTCAAAATTACGCCAAAGCACGCACCTTACAGTTTTTATGACTGGTTTGCTACAGATAGCACACTCGTGTTAGCTGTAAGAGAGACTTTGAACGCTCCAGACCCACTGAGTGGCTGAAGACAGCAGCCAACAGGCTAGACAAGACCTGGATGTGCCGGGAGAGACAGGCAGCATTAACTTCTTATGAAACTGAGCCTGTCAAGTCAAAGAAGCCAACCAGCCTACCTAGGTATTCTGGGAAGCATCCTATTCACCCTTCCCATTTTCCAAATCTGAAGCCTTGGCTTTTAGAGCATGTGTAGGAGTGTAGTGATAGGATGAGGGGTAACGGTTTTAAACTGAAAGAGGGGAGATTTAGATTAGCTATTAGGAAGAAATGTTTCCCTGTGCAGGTGGTGAGCCCCTGGGGCAGGTTGCCCCCAGAAGCTGTGGCTGCCCCATCCCTGGAGGGGTTCAAGGCCAGGTTGGACGGGGCTTGGAGCAACCTGGGCTGGGGGGAGGTGGCCCTGCCCAGGGCAGGGGGGGGGAACGGGATGCTCTTTAAGGTCCCTTCCAACCTAAACCATTCTGTGATTGTATGAGTGAATTTGTTTTTTAAACTAACCTGCAAGAAAAGATCCTTGCCTAGACCAGTGGGTATTCTGCAAAGGCAAGAGAGGCAGCTCACTGGGGCAGAGTTCATCTCTAGAGTCATCTTTCAAAACAAGAAGCTGCTATCACATGAGGCCGCCCAACAAGCCATGGAAAACTGGCTCATCTTGGCCAGGAAGGCACAAATACAACTGCCAAATGGCCAAAGCATTTCTGAAATGTGAGTTTGATAGTAGAGACTAAAAAAAAAAAACCAACAACACACTGCTTGTTGTGAGCCTTAGCCAGATCTCTCCTTGCCATCCCTTCCACCCCTCTAGTACAGTTTGATTAAACAGATTTTACCGCACATATATTTGATTAATCACCTCTTGGAGTCCCTCACTCCTTTTCAGATCAGGAGAAAGATCAATCCTTTACCTGGAAGGTCTCCTGCCTTGCCCAAGACTGTGCCTGTCCCATGTTGCCAGACAGGACTCACCTGACATTGTTATCTTCTGTTTCCTCATAGCGCAAGATTTCCCCTTCGTCTCCCCCCTCTGAGCCCTCCATAGCTGATGGCATTGCTGGTCAGTGCTGGAGATTAGACGACCTGAAAGGCAAAAATCAGAGAGAAGCTGCCTTAGCAGAGGGATGGGTATGAAACGCTGAGCAACCTTGCAAGAAGCCTCAGAGCTGCAGCACCACACAGGGCAGTGAGGAACAGCCACTGGCCGTTTCCACTGCACACCAGGCACTTTCAAGCAAGCAGTGCTTGTTCAGTTTAGTTACCCCAGGTGAACCTCAACGCTAACAGCCAGTACACAAAACATTAATCTCAGAGGTGGCCTACAACATAGCAAGCAGCCTGCACTGGGTTTCCCCACTTCGGAACGGCTGCTGGATGAAGATGACCAGAGACCTCAACATTAGCAATCTGCATTGAAATGGTGAGAAAGCTGCTTTCTACTGGCTCTATCAAAAAGCTCCATCCACGTTAGACTCAGAGCAGAGTAACTGGAAAGGGAAGCACCTCTCCTTCAGTCAAGAGGGAGAAAAAGCCACTTCGTTTCCACAGCAGTATGAAGCCTCCCCTGGAAGAAAGCTGCAGTGAATTAGGCCAGCTAAACTCTGAAGTCAGGCAGCTCACAGGGGAAACAAAAGCCTTCCCTGCAGCAGAGTATATGAAGAAGAACTTCCAAAACAGGGGCAGATTTCACTGCTCTGCCTTCCCTGGGCAGTACTGCATGAAGAGTGAAAGCAGCCGCCCTTCGAACAGAGTGAGCTGCAGATAGCTCCTGCTACCACTCACACACTCCTCTCCTGCCTAGCAGGGTTTCCTCAAACCCCAGAAGTAACTGGGCTCTCTCTCCTCTTTTGCAAAAGGAAAAAAAAATCTCCTTTGGATGTAGCAGGATGCACAAGACTCACCCAGAAGCAAGACACCTGGCTTACACCAGCCAAACACCCCTGTTAAGCCAGAAATCCAGACACCTCATTTATAAAATGGACCTGTAATCAGCTTTGTGCAGAGCAGCACCACCACCTTACAGACAGCCTTGCCAGATGAGCAAGGAACTAAGCTGCTTGCTGGCTCTTTGGAAAGCACTCGCTCTAAGAGAGCCATCCCTCATGCTCTCCCACTTCCGTGGGGTCCCCCTCGGTGGGCTGCATCGGCAGGCTCGCTGCTCAGGCCATGCCCGGGGGCTGGGAGAGCAGCAGACAAGCAGCTGCGAGCTCGTTAGCACAGAGCCAGCACCAGCACATCAGTTGATGGCTCCCAGCACACATGAAGCACATCAGTTATAAATTAACTGCCTTCTGGTTCCTCACCCCCGACTTTCTAAGCCCTGTTTTGCAGCCACTCTCGCTGCCCTCCATGCTCCGACAGGACTCAGCCTACGCACCCGTTCCCCATGTGCGGCACAGCAAGGCCTCCCGGCTCGGGCACAGCACCCAGTATGGGGACACATCCCCAGGGTGAAGGGTGCCCCTGCGATCACACAGCCTTTGGGCTCACCGGGACAGAGCCTTCCCCAAAAAGAGGACTGACCAAAATGCATTACTTTGTGATGTGAGCCAGCCCAGTGCAGCAGCAGAAGTCATTAGGGGTGACAGCCCTACATGCCCATTGCCCTGCCCCACAGGATAGGGCACAGCCTGCCCATCCCTCGGGTAGAAAAGTTTAGGGCAGAATGATGCAGCCGGGACAGAGAGGCACACCAGCGCAAGGGCTCAGAGATATTTTGAGGAAACCAGGTTCAAGGGCTGTATTGTCTATTTAATCATTAAGTAGAACTGCAAGCATGTTCACACCAGGTCAGCAAACAAGACCTACCTCCGCTCATCGCACAGCTTCAGCTTCAACATCAGGAAAAGCCCACCATGGGGAAGGGAAACCAAAGCAAAGAGGCAAATAATCTGCCCAGGCTCAGCCAGAAGCCTGTCATGGGCACTGGGTCCGGGGAGAAGAGCCTGCCTGCCCCACAGCCAGTCAGCCTGCTGCCAATAGAGACACACAAGTGCTCATGAGACCCTGGCTTTCTGCTCAGCTTACCTCAGCCCAGGCACTGCTCAAGAAATGCAGATTCCACAATTAAACTAGATGAACTGGTTCCGGTTTATCTTCTACTTCCAGAGAGCCACAGTCCTGGAGGAAGGGCGTGCTGCCTCTGCACGCTGCCAGGCCTGCAACAGCCAGCAGGTGAGAGCAGAGCTACAAAGGGCACTTCAGCACTGTCCATCTGTTGGAAGAGGCCTGAAGGTTGACCTTAAATCCAACCCAAGTGAACACACCAGATCAGAAACTAGTAGTTAATGGCAGCAACAGCCAGAGGGTCTCAATGGCCAGACATACACAGCACAACTCCCGAGATCATCGTTGTACAAGACAGGTCTGCTAACTCACTCGTTAGAGCCTCTGCACCCACACTGCCCATCACACCCGTGTTTAGCAGCACTCACCAACACTGGAGGTTTGCTCTCCATGCTACACACGGGGCATCCCGTGGGGTCTCACAAGCCTTTACCCAAGCCTGTTGCTGGCGTTGCAGAAGCACAACTGACCACAACAGTGAATTATTGTTCCAGCAGCACTGTCTGCTGCTGGAAGAAGGGGTTAGCATGCAAAAAGTCATTTAAGGACCATGGTGCACTCTCTGACTTGTATCTCCCATGGCTTTTTTTGTAGAGGCTCAGTCTGACATGTTCATCTCTATAGCAATACACAGGGCAGTGACGGCACCTGTCTCTCTAGCCTGAGGTGAGGACAGGACACACACAGGAAAACATGGAAGCTTAGATTTTTCCCCGATACTGTCTCTAGTATAGACACCACCCCGATAAGCCATGAATACAAGAGACAAGTCAGCACAAATCAAACTCCTGTCCTTTTCAGTATTAGAATATTGCATGAGAACTTGGGGGGGGGGGGATCAAAAGCACTGTAACTCTCATAGACCATTGCTTTTATTACAAAAAAAAAAAAAAGCAACTGAAAGCCCAAGATATGGTCACTGGTCAAAGCCCTGGTTTCTTGGGGGATTCTGCTCCTCTGAAAGAGGCAGTGTCCTACATGCCAAGAGGGAGGTTCAAGCAGCTGCCTACCTCCACTGCAGAGGCTGGAATGTCATTTCATTTGCTATGAGGAGCTCTGCTCATCAAGACCCTGGCCAATGTTCAGGGTAAACACATACCTCCCCGGTGCCCTCACTGCAGCCTGCTTGGGACGAATCCAACAGCTACAAGAGTCGGGATAGCAGGACTGGAGAGCGCAGAGAAGGTTTGCTACAGAACACCTCAGCACTCCAAACATTTCTTTCCCAATAACAGTGTTTAAACTCCCTGAGAATATATCCCTATCCCATGTAGCCAGCAATTAGTTTGTCTCTACACACATTTTCACAGTAACCTTCACTCTCAAGATGCATAGCCGTTCACCTCAGTGCGGGAAGACAATCCCAATAATCTCATACCTTTTGAAGGAAGCAGACACTGCTGCTGCAGGCAAGCCAGACTGGAAGTCCTGGCTTTGCTTGGGCGCCCTCAGGAGAAGTTCAATAATTCACAAACACACAGGCAGTACAAAGTTCATGATTGCTGTTCAACTAGCATGCAACTTCAAGGGATTTCCCCACACGCAGACCTTACATCCTTGCTTTAACAAGCAGCAGAGTGTGCCTGGACCTACCCAAGCACCACTGCAGCAGAGACAAACCCCAGAACTCCAGGCCTAGTGGCATGCAGAGTCATCACAGAGGTAACCCGGCAAGAACATCAGGAGAGAGCTTCACACCTCCTCCCTTTGGGGGGGGTATTTGGCACCGGCTGCTGCTGGAAATGGAGACCCACAGAATAAATTACTACATTACCTGATCCCAGATAGGTTTAAGTCTTCACCTGGGCACAACCTAAATTTAGGCAATAATTCAAGTATAAGACACTTCCAACAGTGCCCACACAAATGCTACTTCTGTCCCCCAGAGCTGCAGTCCAGCACCTCAACAAACTGAGGAGGGAAACTCCTGGCAAGTTCACAGATCTTGCCCAATCCTGTACTTCGGTAAGCAGCCCTTGTGCCCGGCCGCACATCAGGAATCTATTTTTGCACATCGGCTAGGAGAACAGCACAAGGGACAAATCAGTCAGGGTTAGATCTGGGGAGAGAAAGAGAGCAGTGTGACAGACACCCATGAATGTATCAAACAACCTTTGCTCCAGGGAGAGCCAGCCCCTGCCCTGTCTGTCCCAGCACACAGTCGGCTGTGCCTGGCACACGCCGAGCAGGGTCAGCGACAGGCACTTCCAGCTGATGTATGTAACACGTACAAGTGCTAGGCACTGTGAGGCTTGAATAAGACATTTGTTTCACCCAGCAATGGAAAAACAGGGATACCAAGAGACCTCAGAGACCTCCTGGGCCAAGAGGAGCCAAGTGACGCCCAAGCTACTGCAAGAACCCAGCACAGGACTCCTGTCCTGAAAGACATCCTTCACAAGAAGCTGCGCGCAGGAATTGCTGCAGGGACATGAGACGACCGTTCTGGCACACGTCCTCAGCTGCTGTGCAGACACTCGCCCATGGGAGCAGAAGGACGTGATTGGGGAGGCCCGGCGATCGCTAGCCCGGCCCGCCGCCAGAGCTTGGCCAGTCACGAGCACGCAGCTCGGAGACGGGCGCTGCGGACG
>NW_009647739.1:1566604-1572601 GCF_000708025.1 Charadrius vociferus
CGCTGGGCCTCCCCCCCTGCCACAGGCCCGGCCCGTGGCCCGAGGAAGGCAGTTCAGAGCCTCTGGGTGCAGCGGCGGCAGGGAGGGAACGCCAGAGCTTTCCTTTATCTAGTCGGAACGTTGCAGGCTCTACGATGGTCCATTTTGTTCCCTCTGTAAATTGTCCACAATGAGAAAGGGCATTTCCCTTCTAAAATACACCACCACGCACATTCCAGCCTTTCCAAACTGCTTCCTTTCTGTCCCTCTCCCCAGAGCTATCCCTCCGAACACCACCTCCTTCCCCTGCTGTGGCACATGCTCTTCCCCAAACCTCCGATTCCGCTCCTCGCACCTCCCCTTCTTCCACCTCTCTCTTACAGGACTCATTCTCCTAAAAAGATCGCCCACCGCAAGCAGGGCGGTCGATAGAGCGAACGGAGAGACACGCTGGGCTTTGCTCCCCAGGGATGCTCTCAGGGCATCAGACCTACCAGCTCCCTGCACTCGTCCCTCCTATGGCTCCCCACCCCTGTGGATCTGCTGGTGCCGGAGGAGCGCAGAGCTCACAGTGAAGCCCTTCCCGCAGTCAGCACAGGCGTAGGGGCGCTCCCCGGTGTGGATGCGCCGGTGCTGGATGAGGTGGGCGCTCTGCCGAAAGCTGTCCCCGCAGTCAGCGCAGGCGTAGGGTCTCTCCCCTGTGTGGACCCGGTGGTGCCGGAGCAGGGCCGATCTCCATAGGAAGCTTTTCCCGCACTCGGGGCACTCAAAGGGGCGCTCCCCGGTGTGGAAGCGGCGGTGCTGGATGAGGTGGGAGCTGACGGTGAAGCTCTTTCCACACTCGGTACACCCATAGGGGCGCTCGCCCATGTGGAACCGCCGGTGTTGGATGAGGGCTGAACTTACGGTGAAGCTCTTCCCGCACTCGGAGCACTCATACGGCTTCTCCCCGGTGTGGACCCGCTGGTGCTTCATGAGCTCGGAGCTCTGGCTGAAGCTCTTCCCGCACTCCACACACTCGTAGGGTTTCTCCCCGGTGTGGACCCGCTGGTGTCGCGTCAGGGCTGAGCTCACGCTGAAGGTCTTCCCGCAGTCACTGCACTCGTAGGGTTTCTCCCCGGTGTGCACTCGCTGGTGCTGAATGAGCTGCGAGTTCCCGGAGAAGCTCTTCCCACACTCGGCACACTTGTAGGGCTTCTCCCCGGTGTGGATTACCTGGTGCCGGATCAGCTTCGAGCTCATGCTGAAGCTCTTTCCGCACTCAGAGCACTCGTAGGGCCTTTCCCCTGTGTGGATTCTCTGGTGCTGGATGAGATGCGACCGCTGTCGGAAACTCTCCCCGCACTCAGCGCAGGCGAAGGGTTTCTCTCCAGTGTGGATTCTCCGATGCTGGACGAGGTTGGAGCTCACTCGGAAGCTCTTCCCACAGTCCCCACATATCGTCAGTCTCCCTGCAGAAGGATTTCTCTGCTGGATAATATCTGGCAGCCTCCGGAAACTTTTTCCACGCAGCGTCACTCGGCTTTGCCTCTTCCCCAGAGGTCTCTGACCCCTTTCTGACCTGCGTGGGAGGACCGGCTCCTGTGCAGGACTCTGGGAACTGTTCTCCTTGGAGAGTCCTGAGCGTAAACCCACGGGCTCCACTGGCCTGGGGATGCCTTGGTGGGCATTTTCCTCTTTCTTGCTCACAATCCCATCTTCAGCTGCAATAAAATGAGAATCCAGAGAGGCGTCACAGGCAGGACAGGGAATTTTGGAAAGGGGAAATCAAAAGAGGCCAAATTCTAAAAATTCATCAGATTTACGTTAAGTAGAGTTTGATATTTACCTCCAAACTACACAGTGGATTTTTCAGAGTGTTCACAGGGACAAACCCAGCAAATAGCCCTGAACGCTTTGCCAGAACCTGCATCTACTGAAATTATTGGCATATTGGAGGTAAAAGTTTAGTGCTCAAATGGGAAAGATGGCTGCTCTCCCAGGATATTATATCTAAAAATGTTATTAAAAGTTGAACTGGGAGTCAGCCATAAAGAACTGCCTTGTTCATTGCAAGAGATGCAACCTCCCTGCTCTTGTGCTGCTAGTACTGCAGAAAGAGAGAGAAGATGCACAAAGGAGACACTGGCTCTAAGGCAAGAGACACAGAGACTGCCTGGAGCCTGGCTTATGCCAATCTCAGAGCAGAAGAAAGGCAACTTTACACTTCCATTGGAGCAAACAAATCCGTTGCGAAAGGTGGTTGGCGAACTGAAGATCCTCCACAGCTGACTCCAGATTATACGCTGAGGAAATCCGATAAACGTAGATGATGAAGGTAGTGCAAGCCAGTGGAAGTAACGCTAGCTGAACAGTTACGAATGGCTCCTGGGGCACAGGCAGCGAACAAATCCCTGTACTCTTATTCACATAAAGCTTTTCAGAAGTGGTATGAATCTATGCTGCACACACCCAAGGTCAGCTGAAGGCCTTTCCGAGAGAAGGGGCTTGCATAGATTTCTAGGGAGCAGGGACGCCTTCCAGCCCGTTGCTCTACTGGGGTCTGATGAGCATCCTAGCAGGTTCAAAAGCACGTACCCCCAGCAATTGCCGTCAGCGGGGAAATGTAGCTCTATGCATGCTTACTGAGGGCTTATACGTTAAACTGTCAAGACAGGACCTGTGTGGCATGCTCCTTTCTGCTGCCAGGGAAGGACAAGCGGACATCAGAGGGATGTACACGGGATGTAGAAATGGCAACACATACCTCTGAAGAAAGGCATCACATCCAGGTTTAAGACAGGTCAATCAGGGAAACAAGATTTCCAGATAATCTCTTTATACGGGTTTTCAGGGGTGAAGGACTTGAAGGATGACTGGCTGTTGACTATACCCAAAATATGGAACAGGCTGAGAACTAAAGCCACAAACATGCAGACCTCCAGATTTGCCTACTTAAAAGATTCAACAGTACCTCCTGGTTCTCTGAAAACTCTTGTGAAATAAACTGGTAACATATCGGTCGTGTGGGATTGATGTACAAACCACAGGCACTTCCTGTGGTCTAGCAGAGTTGTGATAAGGAAGCGCAGCCCTTGGAAAAGGAGAGTCACCACTGAACCGTCAGCATGCAATAAAGGAAGGAGAGTATAGGATTTCAACCCACACTGATATACGTATATATTTAATCTTCCTCTTTCTAGTCAGTATAGAAAAACACCGCAACATGGTTTCACAGCAAACTCCTGAGGTACCTTTTGTGGCAGTTTGGTGTGGTAGTGATGCCACTTCTTCCCTCACGCAGCTTTCACTAAAATCATCCCTTGAGAGGAACAAAAACTGGAACTTTGCTGTTCACCATGAAGGCATTTCTATTCGTCTGCAGCTACTCCATCCAGGAAGGAGGAAAACAGAAAGGTGATATCCAAAGACAGGACAAGATGAGGACGTTTCTGGCAGGCCAGAATGAAGCTCTTGACCTCTATGTCAGACTTAGTATGGAACTAGCGAAGTTGTTCTGTTGCTGTTAGGCCCAAAGAGATATCTTTCACCTACGCTAGCTTTGGTACGAACACAGAATTTTCATTCTTTACACAGAACTTGAAAAGGCCTTCAAAATACACAAGAATCAAGTCTCCTATGGTGTTCTGTACTTTTGGGGGAAGGTCAGGAGTTTCAAGCTTCTTATTGCAATGATGACAGTCATGGCTTCAGCTCTCAACTTCTACAACCAGTTTTGTTACTTCTGAGCTACTCGGTATCTTCACTGGCATCTGGGACAAGTTATCTGTAAAGGGTTTGATCAAAATCACGATGACTGGAACTCACTGGAGGTATTTTAAGTGGAGAGAGTGTAAGTTCACAATGCTGAGGAATTAATACTGGAAGCATGAAGCTGAACTGGCAAAAATGAATAGGCAAGAGAGACAGGAAGAATGCGTTTCTTCCTCAGCCCATGCCAGTTTGGGTTGATGGCAAGACCTCTGTTACGCCCAAGACTTCCAGTGCTATAGCTAAAAGACGAGCTCCAGGTAAGCAAAGTAAGCATACATATTGGAGAGAACCTAAATATCACCTTACATGTACCCTTGGATCTCTCTCTCAAGAGAAGCCAGCAATTTGGCTGATGCTCTGGCCTGCCTCACAGCAGCAGGAGCACACAGCAGCTGTCTCCAGCACTGAATCCGAGTTCACAGATGAGAAACCCGTGACAACTATTAAAAATAAGACACCACCATTACAAGTAAGCCTCAGGCTGCTGGAGGATGGTAGACTGTGCTGGGGAGGTGTCACTGTATGCTCATCTTATTGCCTTTCCTGGCATCCACTTCTGGCCAGATCCTGAATGCCCGAGACGCGGCTTGGAGCTACAGGGACCTTTTGTCTAACCCAGCAGGGCTGTTCACACCACCTCACAACACTGCTGGACTCCTGACTGCGGTACCTCACTGCCAGCGGACTGGGAGGTGGCTGATGAGATGCCAGAGAAAGGGCTCGAGGGGAGATCTGGGGCCCAAGAGACACTGGAAGCAAACGAACAGAAACCAGAGTAAGAGAATTAATGAACAGATGGGGAAAGAGGGCAGACTGGGGAAGAGCTGGTGTGGCCTTGGGAAAGAGATGCCTCCCTTCACAAACCACTTGGAATTCTTCCGAGATGTTACCAATTTCAGCAAAAGGAAGATCTGGAGTTCAAAGGCATTTCCAAAAGATGTTCGTCTTTCACCCAAACTGATGAAGAAACTAAGCTGCTGCTGGATGAGTGAGTGACCTGCAATAAGGTGGTAAGGGAAGGAAAGGGGAGGTGGAAACATCTGCTGAAGGTTCGGAGTTATTCAGGGTTAAAGCAACAAAGGCTGACTGTAAAGATCAACTGTGGTGGAGCCGTATGATACTGACCAACTAGTTGACAGGGCAATGACAGGGGACATTCATTGCAGGTAAACACAAAGAGCTGCAAAGGGGAAAAGCCTCTATACCTTCTGCTTATACCAAGATGGGTGTGGGATGTTTCTGGTTATCACCCAGGAATAGCACCTTAGAGTTAGAGCAGACAGATGAAAACTACAGCTCCTAGGCAGATAAAACAGCTAATCAAATGTTAGCAATTGTTGGAAAAAAAATCAACCAGAGAATAAAAGAGAATGCCTCTCTGCTCAAACCCCACACCCTGACCGTGTGGAAGGGGGAGGATGGATCTCCCATTTCAGAGTAACTCTAATAGAGCTGAGAAAGATAGAGAGGCATGACGTGACTGATCAAAGGTACGGGACAGCTTAGTATCGGAGATGACTCAACTGCCCATTCTGCTGGGAAAAGGCACAGCTGATAGGGGATATCAGAGGACTACAGAAACCTAAGTGGCCCACGGGGTGGATATGGACCCATCCTGCATCGTCTGTCCTAAATTAAGAACTACTGACACCGAGAGAAGTACTAGAAGGCAGCTTCAACGCAAACCAAAGGAGGCAGCGACTCACAAAACAGCTTGGCAAGCTGTCATGGATGCTAACAGGTACACAACTGCAGAAGGCAAGAAGAGACCCCTAGAGCAGCCAGAGATGACAACATCACACATCTAGTTCAGGAGTTTCTGATCGCTTGGGCCTGGGAGAGCAGACAGGGACACACCACCGCTCCTCTGCTCTTCTGCGGGTCTCCGGCACCGGGCACCCTCAGAGACGGAGCTGGGTGCGACCCAGTAGCGCTACTCTTGTGCGTTCCGGCGGGATTTGGGGATCCTGGCGCTGTGCTCCTCCCCGCCGGGTTCACCCGCGGTGGCAGGGGCCCGTTACCTGGACAGGTGCCGCTGGGAACGCCCTTCCCTCGGTAGGCGTGGAGGTGGGAGAACCACCGTTCCTCCTTCTGATCCATGTGGGAGATCATCTCCAGCGCCGCTCCCGGGGGCCCTGCTCCGGGGAGAGAAACGGGGAGGGTGTGAGGAGCCGGGCGGTAACGGAGGGGGCTTCTCCCCTTGGGAACCGGCGGCTCCCCGCACCCCTACGGCCCCGGAGAGCGAATGCAACCGCCGGGCTGGGG
>NW_009647739.1:1572711-1586203 GCF_000708025.1 Charadrius vociferus
GATGGCGCCGGTCCCGTCCCATTGCCCGATCCGCTCCCAGCTCACGCCGACGCTCTCCCCGCGCTCGGAGGGCCTCCCCGGTGCTGGATGAGACGCCATGGCGGCCGGAGGCTCTCCCCGCGGGCGGAGGGTTTCTCTGAGGGCCCCGGCGGAGGGCGAGGCCGGGAGCGCTCCTCCCGGTCAGGCCAACGCGGCCCGTCCTCGCAGGAGCTGAGTGAGCAAGACACAATGGCAGTCCGCGCTTTCGGAGGAGAAGAAAGGATGTAGAGGACACTGAGGCAGAGCTCCAGGAATTGGTCCTTGGCTCAGTGCCCTCCTGAAAGATGAGGGCCTCCACGGGGCTGCTGGAGCCTCCTCGGCCCCCAGAGCGGAGACGTGGCCTTCAGTGTTGGGAAAGGGGCAGTGGGCTTGCGCTGAGCTTGGGTGCGAGCTTCAATCACGGAAATCCTCGTTCCTTAGCAATCTAAGCTAACAAGATGATGCCTGGGCAGCAGAGCAGCCGGAGAGGCGAGGGACCGGGGCAGAGGAGTACCTCGGAAACCCTGTGCTGGGAGACAGCAACTGACTCACGGGGACACCTTTGCTAAAGGCTGCGTCACCTCTCCCAGGCACTTGGTGTTTCATTAAACAACAAGCAGCTTACATCCAATGCCTCTGAAAGAAATTCTGTGCTGGAATGGTATGATAAGCAAATGAATACATTTGAAATGCATTTCCAGAACAGCTCCAGTCCCCTTGAAGAACTGCAGGAAGGATTGCTCTCAGATTTATCCTTTTGATATCTAACCGCTGTCTAAAAGCGTAGTACCCGGGCTGTGTTGGCCCAGTGGAAGGGGAAGGCACAGCAGCCACCACTCTGTGCTTTACAGCATGCCCATATTTTGTAGTGAATCGGCCCCTCCGCGGGTCTTGGCCGTTGGCAGAGACCACGGTGATGGATCACACCCGTGTAAGCAATGCCACTAAGACAGGGTGACTTCTGGAGTAAGTGGGCACACAGAACTGTGCCCGTGTGAGGAAACAGCTCTCTTCTCACATGTGAGATTATTACATAAACATCTGCAGGACAGCTTTTCAGAATAAACCCATTGAGACTTATTTTTTCAGGCAGGAAATGTGCCAATACACAAACCAACGTGGCGTAGCTGCAAAGGAGTATCCATAATCGATCCCGCTGCCCATTTGATTGTCACAGGGAATTTAGAAGCAGGGTTTTCCAAAGCACACACAGAGCTCACATGGTACATGTGCTTTGTGCAATGCCAGTAACATACCTGCTCCTTTCTTTAACTGAAATAAACAACTAATACCTTAGTTCAAAAGGGTTTTTTGTTTCTGCAGCCTTGGAAGTGTTAATCAGAAGTATCAAAATATTTTTGATAGTTACACAGTTGGAAATAAAGAATGATGACAATGTATTTTCCAAGACAAACAAGCCTGCATTAGGAAGGTAAGAAAACACAGAAATATATACAAATCAAACTGTTTGGCAACACATTATCACTGGCAGATGGCAGCATCCGCATTAGCTTTGGGAAGCACGCTCTGCTCATGGATAAATGAAGCAGGCAAATGGATAATTGCTTTCAGATAATTTGCAGTGTATGTCAGATCTGTCCTTGTGGTCTTGAAGGCTGCAAAAGATTTTAAGTCCTTTTCTCATCATCTGAGAAAAGTTTTAGAATTGCAAGAGACATTTCGTCAGCTTCGGCAACAAGGAAGCATCGAGGCAAACCTCTGTAGAGCGCTCACCTCCGAACCCTGACAACGCAGATGGGATATTTAAAATAATCTTTCTGCATGAGGCAAAGACTGCCCAGTTGCAAGGTTTAAGGATGACAAAGATAGGGGGATGGAGACATTTCAGTGACTAAAATTCAGATTTTTTTTGTAACACGCTGAACTGTTTTTTGTGACTCAACACTATTTGAACAATTGTAATTTATATCCATTGAACTGTGACACACTGTTCATGGAAGGTTAAGATATAATAAAAATCTGATTACAAAATCTTCGACTGTAAATATGTCTTACCTAAAAACAGAGCAAAAAAGCTGGGAAGGGCTCTTATTTATTTTCCCATATTAAGACTGGTAAATAGGATGGGAGCTTTTTCTGTGTATGAAGTGTGTGTGCTCGAGAGAGAAATTCACGGTACACTGAGGGAAACAACATTTCCTAGAATGCCACTTAAGGCGAGCCTTGTCCTTTTCACGTACCAAAGTCATCTCTCAGCAGCTCTAGCCCAAGAAGGTGGGGAAGGAAAAGTGATGTGACTGCCAAGGAAAAAAACCATCCCAAATTCCTGAAAATTCACTATTTTGCCCATTTCCCCCTCCCCAGCAGCCCTCCCCTGCAAGGCCAGACCGCACCCTTCCCCCCAGGTCTCCCTTACCTTTGGGCAGCTCGTCTCTCTCCAGGTCACCAATTCATCGGCCACTGCCAGGTGATCGCTCTCATTCCACCTCTCCTTGCTGCCGGGCGCCTGTCACAACTCCAGTTCTCTGCTCGGGGTTTCAGCCAGCACAGGCGCAGACCACGGACTCCTGCTCTCGACTGGACCCAGCGTTGCTGCTTAGAACCCCCCCCAAAGTCTGTCATAAGACGTTATTTATAGTTGAGCATCACCTCACAAATTGTTTATTGTATATAATATAAATCAAATAAAACCAAGGATATACTTTATCAAAAATAGAGAAATATTTATAAGTTCCAAATATATAAATACATTTAGAAATCTGGCTTCTTTTTTTTTCCTGAAGTGTTGCATCTACATTTTGTTGAGTGAGACTCAGAACTGCCAGAACAGACAAAAGTCAGAAGATGTGAAAGTAAACACATAAAAGATGACAATTTAGGGTCCAAGGCTTCCCGCAGAGTCTCAGACAGTTTACAACCTAAGAACAGTCCAGTTTGGAAGTGAGCCTGATCAGAGATGTGGGTTTAGATCAGGTTATAAGAAGTGCTGAAGAGATCCAGTGGCCACTATAATACTGTCATCTTAAAACCGCCTCTGTCGAGGACACACTCAAGCTACACTGAGGAGGTAAAACGGCGCTCAGAAAATGCAGCAGATGGTATCTTTAACACAGATCCAGCACGCAAGCGAACGTACAGAACTGAATGTTCGAATCTAAAGGGCTTTCAGATGACATCTCATGTCAGAGGGCACTTTTGGGAGCCATCACAAAGAGACCAGAAAAAACACCTCTGCTTTTTGGCAGCCATTGAAGAAACACAGATTTAGGAGTTTTACCAGAGATTACAAATGGAACCAAAGACAGAAGAAAGGCATTGTATTTCCACAATGCTCCCTGCCTTAACCATCAGCAGGGCAATCGTATGCCGAAGAAAGGAAGACGGAAGTCCCTGGGCTGTGAAGATTCAGTGCTTTACACAGGGCAAAGGGGACCGGATCCTTGCAGGCAGATTATTCTACCGAATACTGGAACTCGAAGGGTGAAGCATTTCACAGCCCAAGGCCAGGGAAAAGGTCTTGGCAAGTGTCACAGGGGAAAGCACCTGCCTCTAGAAGCACCACCAGGAGGAAAATTTGGGGACCTAAAACCTATTAGAAAAATGAAAAGAAATAAAAAAAGGCACAGGAAGAAAATCGGGGGGAAAAAAAGAGGCTCCAGATGACCTGCGTGCTGAAGGCAGGACAGCGACTGGAGGAGCGTGCGATTCGTCAGAGCCATTCTCCAGCGTGTCATCTGACAGCAGGCCACAAGGAGGAGCAGTGCACCCACCGACCACAGCACCGCTGCTAGCACCAGCCTGGAACGGATTCCCAGCTTCTCGGGAAGGCCTCCATGCACAAAATTTTCAGGATGGAGGAGTGGGCTCCATTCAGTATCGTTTCCTCTGTTTTTTGTTCCCCTTCCTTTTCTGTTCCTTCTCCTTCCGGGCTCTGGCTGTGGTAAACGTGATACAGTGAGCATCTAAAAAGTCCAGCAGCTTTGCCTTGGAAATTTTAATGCCGTTCTGTTTCAGCTCTGTGTGCAGGTCAGCCAGCTCAATTGGCTCATAAAAGAGAATCCTGCGGTAGAGGGCTGTGTTTGAACGGATGTAGCACCTTACTGCCTCCAGCTTTTCTTCTTCCCGAGCTGCTGCCTGAGATGCTGGAAGCTCCTCTTCCTCCTCCTCAGATGCAAAAGCACAGGCTTCAAATCCATTCATGAAAGAACTAAAAGCAAGATCAAGTAGACCAGAGATCAAGGAAAGAACAGGCCATTGAGGACAGGACCACAGCTCCCCAGTTCCTCGGTGGCCAACCCCTGTGACTACTCTCTATAGGATCCCAGACTCTCCAATACCCACACCAACAAAATGAGTGAAGCAGAACATGGCACGTGTTCTGCAAACTTCCTTGCCGAGTAGTGCTGTGCCATCCTCTCCCTACTCTGGCTGCAGGCTCTCAGCCAACGCCGAGGGCTCCTTGCCCTCTAACTTGAGGAGAACAGGCATGCCAGATTTGGGCCTTGCCCACGTGGAGCCACAGGCATTTCTGTGTTCTGAGAATAGCTCACTGGGAATTAGACTAAAAAAACCCAAAGCCTGTTTCTTTTGTAGGAGCGTGTTGACCTTCAAATCACAAGCCCAAGGAGGTGGCAGGGCCACTGTAGGCCACGTGGATACTCACTTCTTTCTTTGTCATGTTCCTAGCTCATCTCTGTCTTGCACCATTAACTGCTTTGTTTAGTATTTTGTTCCCTTACCTCTGTGAACCAAAAGAGATGTCGCTTCCATCCACTGAAGAAACTGCAGACTCCTGAGATGCTGAGAGTACTGGTTCCTCACCATCAGCTGCCAGAGACCATCTCTCTGGAGATACAGATGACCTTTTCTGCTCTTTGGCTCCTTCTGGGTGATGTGTCATTTTAGTTCCCTCCTTGGGTGCTGCACAGGCTGTTTCACGGGATCCAACAAGCTCATCATCAGCACTCCCCACAGGGAGCACTGAAGAAGCGACAGCTACCTGCTTCCTCCTGCCCACAGCCCTGGAGGCATTGGCACGCTTTCCGCCTGCAGTCTGGTCCACCTTTGACTGCCTAGAGCGTTTGGCCGGGGACTTCCGCTGGGGAGGCTGGGAAGATGGGATTTCATCCTCAAAGTCAGAGTCCCCGTCCTGGTGAGTATACTGGAATATCTCCTTCAGCTTCAACACCATCTGGCGTTTTGGGAGAGCACGAACTCCAAATCTGAAAGAGAAAGGTGGAAGCTTCGGTTAAGATAATGCTGCACCTTCCACTGTCACAGCTCAGGAAGGGGCTCGGGCCAGGAAGTCCAGTGGTCTGCTGGAAAGGTGTGACATGACCTCAAAAAACACTGACTGGAGCTTCACCGAGGCTTCCCTTTCAGCCTAGGGGCTTGCTTTCATGCTACCTGCCAGCAAGTTGCTGCTCATAAAGAGATGTACTCGTGGAGGTAATGCTAACCTGCTCAGCTCCTTCTTCAGCTGTGGGGTCTCCATCATGGAGTAAGCTGGCATTGGTGTCATCGGAGTGCTGGGAGTCTTGTCATTCTCCTGACAAGAAGGTTCTGCAGCAGGATGAAATTACCGTGATCAGAATTAGTACAGAAAGGACTCAGAACAGCTGGTATCGTCCCCTCTTAGTGGCAGGTAATCTAATATTATACAATAATTGTTTAAATAGCACTACTTTTCTACAGGCTCTTTTAATTATTACTCAGCTTCATACTGCACAGAACAGTCAACACTTTCTTTTTTTCCTAAGCTGGGATACTTGGGTTTTACTGCCTTTAAATCAGAAAACAGCTTAAATTAAGACATATGTCATGCCTGAATACGAACCCCATTCAGGGCTTTGTTAGAACAGGCAACATTTACAAGGCAGTTAAAAACAAACATGTTTACTGAATTCTGCGAAGTGGTTCTTCTCCCAGGAAGGAAATTTCATAACAGGGACCTGCAGAAGAAACTGAGCAAGTCAGGCTCCTGGGGTCCTGAGTTAGATACTGATTTAATGATACCAATTTACTGATACTGTGAAGCACAGTCAGTCCTCACGCGTCATGTTCTAAACACCCATTGAACTCATCACTTAGTATGGCATAATTAATAATACATTTAATTAGATACTATGAGATCAATTAGTGGTCTTAGATGGAAGGAACCATGCAAGGATACGTGCCGGGCATGCAGAGGTCTGTTATGAAGGTGCAGAACCAGCAAAGAGAAGGCAGCACCAGACAGCAGTGCATCAGCAGAGCTTTGCAGGAGAGCAGGCGTGAAGCCTGCCCATGGGCAGGACCCTTTCAATGTATCAAGTGAACCACAGGTGAGATGACTGAACCTAGTCAAATAAATCTAGTCTCAATACAAGCTCTCACCAGGAGTCTTTACAGGATCCGTCCGACAGGCACCTGCTGCAGCTGACAACCTCTGAGACAGAGGAAGCATCTCTGGAAATTCATCTTCCTCCTCTTGTCCATTCCAATCATCCCAGATTTTGGAGTTCAGGTAACTTGGTCTACTGCCCACTGGTGAACATGCCTCAATAGGACTCTTTTCAAGACAGAGCAAAGTTCTTCTTCTGCTAACAGGACTGCCTCGAAGAGGGGTACTGCCCTTAATTTCCTGCGCGTGGGCTGGGCTCTCCCACTGGTCATGCCAAGAGTCTGGTTTGGCGCTGCTGGCAGTGCTGGTCTTTGCACGGCTGACGTGGTTGGAGTCCTGGCTGTTACCTGTGACTGGCGACAGATATTCAACTTGCCAGCAGTCATCAACGGGGACTGGGGGCTCGTCACAAAGCAAGACGCTACTACTCACAGAAGGCAGACTTACTTCCTTTTCACTGTCTTCCACCTCAACCACACTGCTGTTTGCTTTCTCTTCCAATGACTGCTGGTGGCATGGAGGCACAGGTTTGGATAAAAACGAGATCTTGGCACATTTGCTTTTTATGTTGGTGTGGCCAGGGGAGACGAAAACTGAATCCACTGGAGAAACCGGTGGGGAGTTCTTGGACAATGATCCTGCTGCTGGGCTGCTGGAAGGGGTCCTTTCACTGACCGAGGTCTCCATAGGCAAATGTTTGTCTGACAATGTTGTTTCACGAATTTCTATTAAATTTCCAGCCATTTCATGGTTTCTAGTACCTGCTGCTAAGTTCTTTGTATTGAGTTTAGATCCTGAACTCTTTAACAAATTAATACTTGTGACCTCAGTCTGTGTTGAGAAACTTCTGCTTTTGCTCAGAACTGGTGTGTCTGGCACTAGCCAGGAGCTGTCTGTACCTGAAGACATTTCATGACTGAGCCCTTTTTGAGGGCTCAGGTTTGGACTCCGTTTGCTCTCTGTACAAGCATCTGCTTTGCTGAGAGGCAATTCAGTGGGTATCTTTACATCATTACTTATATGCACTGTATCTGTAAGGGCACATGAGACCTGGGTTGATCTCTGCTCTGTTTCAGTGACTGAGGAGTTAGGTTCAGGTCTGGGTATCTCGGGACCTTGCTCTATGTTTGTACATTTCAGTTGCCCAGGGATTTCCATTTCCTTCAGAGCGAAGACTGACTCTGGCGACTTCTTATTTTGTTGTAACTCCATTTCATCATCAGAAGATAAAACAATAACATCACCTTCCTTGTCCCCCTGAGCTGCAGCATCCTGAGCTCTGATGACTGGTGGTGACAACACTGGGACATACGTCTGCTTGTTTAAATCAACACTGGGAAGCTCTGCTGGAGAAATTAAGTTGTTGTTTCTTGATGCAGTATCCAGCTCATTGGCTTTCTGAAAGGGTATGTCATCAGATGGGAATGATGTTTCCTTTCTGTTTTGCTTTGGTGTCGCCACATGTTCTCCGGCAAACTTTCTCTCTGATTTTGGAGATGCAGGTGAAGAGCCAACAGCAGGAAAAAGGGGCACATAAGGTTTGGGAGGCGGAGTCCTGTAAAACCCGTTCCTATGTGGAGAGAGGTCTTTTTGTGACTTGCTGTACAAAAGTGAATCATTAACATCAACATGTTTTTCACTAGGATCTTTTCCCGATTCTCTGATAACTTCTTTCACTGGGGAAGGCTCAAAGTAATCCCCCTGAGTTGCAGAAAACAAGTGTTCATAGCTTTCATTTATAGTATCACCGTTGGAGCCAGAAAACTGTTTTTCACAGTAATCTGTCCCATCATGTGAGACCTGAGATGACTTGGAATCCTTCACATCTTCACATCTCCTCACAGTCTCTCCTTCATTAGCGGTGGCACCATGGGATGCTACGTCCCATTTTTGAGGTTCACCGTGGTGAGGAACAAAAGTGGTCTGTGCAGCATTCACACTCTTGCACCTATTTATATTCTGCATTTTCTCTTCTGCAGACGAGTCACATTTAGGTCTTTCCACATCATTGTCATCCCTCAAATCTTTGAAGTTGTTGCTTATTGAAGCAGATTCAGATCTCTCTACCTCTTCTTCCTCCGTTTGCTGGTTCGTACCTTGGGCTGCCTCAGTATCACTGCAGATGCTGCAGTCTGTTCCCTCACTCACCTCTGTTTCACCTTGAGCCATCTTTCTCTGAGTTGCAGCAAACTCGTAGATTTCCTCCAGCTCCTGTTCACCCACTGCGTTGTCATCTTCCTTCTGGCATTCAGCGTTCAGCAAAGCTACTTCTTCCTCATCTTCACCCACCCACACTGACTTCAAGAGGTCTTGGAAGTTCTCAGCTCTGTCCTCGCAATCTTTTTCATCCCTCACAGAGATAAGATCATCTTCTGAATCCGCTCCAGAAGACACCTGACTCTCTCCAGCATTGTTTTCACACTTTGCCACCAGTTCCCTCACACCAAACCTGCAAAGATATAATAGGAATGTTAGTATTTTCCTCCTCCAGTATTTCTTCACCATTTGACTGCCTGATCACTCTTGTGAGCCTTGTAATTTGCACCAGAATGCTGGTTTCCTAAGACATACAAGATCCAGTATACGCCTAAACTCTGGAATTCCCTTTTCCAGGTGTCACTCACATGAAAGCATCAGGCTCACTCTTCCTTTTTTATGTTTGAGACTAAACAGCTATATGACTACACTAAAACCCCTTTGCTATTTGCACTGGTGAGAGCCTCATGGAATGGCTGGATGATGTCTGTCACATGCAAGCTCCGTGGCTTTCTAGAGTGACAGGGCACCTCTGCACATGCAGTTTGGCAAGACCCAGCCATTTTCCCTTGGTATCTCAGCAACTGCTCCTCTTTCAAGTTCTCTAATTAGCACACACCTAGGATAACGACGGAGAGCGTGGCTGACACAACACGTTAGCATTCTAATGCAAGTGTTGTTCAGATTACTACAGATTGTATCACTAGTGCAATGCTTTGAGAATCAGATACAGAAGATATGCTCATCATCACCATCAACATCAGCTGTCAATAAAGATCCTGAGACAAAACTCTTGGCAGAAGTTTGCTATTGAACATAGAAAATCTCACACAGATACAATCTAAAGAGAGACTCATGGAAAAGATGAGGGTAGGATGATCACAGAATCACAGAATCGTCTAGGCTGGAAGGGACCTTTAAGATCATCGAGTGCAACCATCCCCTAACCCTGCCAACCCCACCACTACACCATGTCCCTCAGCACCACATCTACATGTCTTTTAAATACCTTCAGGGGTGGTGATTCCACCACTTCCCTGGGCAGCCTGTTCCAATGCTTGCAACCCTTTTGGTGAAGAAATTTTTCCTAATACCCAATCTAAACCTCCCCTGGCATAACTTGAGGCCATTTCCTCTTGTCCTGTCACTTGTTACTTGGGAGAAGGGACCAATCCCCGCAATACTACAAACTCCTTTCAGATAGTTGTAGAGAGCAATCTTCTGTTCAAGTTTCATTTAAGATGTAAGCAGAGGACTATGGAATTTGTAAGCCACTAAAACTGCAAGGGAAGATATCAGGTTGGGGTCTGCGTGGCTGAAAGCACGAGGGGATCCAAAACATGCTCACAATACAAACCTGGCAGCCAGAGCCCCCACCTGGGGCAGCAGCCCAGCAGGGATGTCAGCATCAGCAGCATAAAGGCATCCCAGGAATGCACACACCGCCTCTCCCATCACGTCACTCAGCAGCACACGGCGCGTCTGCGCATTCCCATCCTCCTCCACTAAGAACCCTTCGCTGTGAACCTGGGGGAGGTGGAAAGCAAACAAAGTCCATTTGCTGGTAAAGGAATGGCAACACCAATGTTCTTGTTCATGTCAGCTTATTCCTTTCATTCGCTAAAGTCTCGTCCTGGGACCAGGAGCTGATGCCTCAGAGGGAATCTAAAATGACCAGTTACGCAGAGCTTCATGTGGAACAGGCCATTTCCTTCCTGACCCCACAGCTGTTAGCTTGGATAAAGTTTGACTACTCAAATTGTTTTAGTCATACATATAAATGATGGTCTTGGAGTCCTCCAGTTAGTTTTGGAATCAAATTACTTCCCAGAGCACCATTTCCAGAGTTATCAATACCTCTCTATAAGCGAGCTTCCTCTGATCTGTTTTACATTTACCTACCCTTGGGGCACTGCCAAAACTCCAGTTCTCCTGGTGTCTCACAGGAAAAAAAGACACCATACAAAATACTGCTCCCCTGAACTGGACCATTATTTGTGTGGGGCCGACTTGACCTCAGGTTTTGGTGAAAATGCACCTCCAGTTTGGGAAGGTCTTACTTCCTTTGCAGCCAGATCATGTATTGTGCTATCTGAAACTCTCTCCAAAGTCAGGGGACGCCATGCAACAGAAAACACAAGCTCCAAAATCATCTCTGATTAATTACTGTCTCCTTGTTACCCAAGTCTCCAACAAAGAAGAGCACTCCCTCACCTATACAGAAAATAAACATGAAACACTGTTCTGCAGGTGGCGTCTTACAGGAAAACAAAAATACATGCCGGAATCAAAAATACAGCAGGGTCCAATCCCACAACTCTACCCACACAAATGATTCCTGCCCAGGAAAACAGCGGATGGGAATGCTGAAGCCAGACAGAGTTGCAGGGAAATAATAAAAGAACGTGGCTAACCCAGTTGTTTTTCAAGTCATTTGATCTATGGGCACATGCACATGTGCTAATGGTTGTGAAGATCCCTTAAACAAATCTCACGTAAGACTGCTGTATGGCATATATGAACCTGCTTCCCCTCCCCAGACTCTCATGGGTGCCTTAGAAATGGCCCGAGTCACCCTGGGTGGAAACTGCTGCCAACATGCATGAGGATAAAACTGATTCCACTGTTTCCACAAGGACAGCTTTAAAGAAAGCTTCCTTTGTCAGGGAGCTGGCTGTATGGACTGGCAGCAGCTCTGTGAAAGAGTAGAGTTCAAATCTTAGGCTCAGCGCCTTTCACTGTCCCGACAGGAGACTGCATAGGAGCAGGCTGGGAACTGTTCACCCCGAAATGCTTCCAGGAACAGAACAACTACTTCACTAGCCTTGCAAAATTCAGCGCAGCTACCTCCAAACCAACTCTGAGAGTGACAAAACCTCTGCGTAAGTTATTTTCAAGTACTTCCCAGAATCCCTCTAACTCCATACTCAGGCCTCCTGGCCTGGGTGACAGGCAGGACACGCCAAGATGGACAAGGCAGTCTGCACTTGCACAGGTACAAAAATTCAAGGGCAAAAAGCACTTAGGAAGCTTCTTTCATTGCTCACGGGCAGAATGCAAGGAGGGATCCTTGCCTCCTCATAGCGCCCCCTCCCCCCCCGGACAAAGTACCACATTTTCCACCACTTTGTCAGGTTTCCTAAGCTGAAAAACCAGTGCAGATCCAGAGGCACTTGCCATCAGGCCCAGCTTTGTGCCGATTCTGTCACGTTAACTGATTGTAGGTGTGGCCATTCCGGACATTCCTGAAGCAGAAGAGGAAAGTATGTCAGCAGTACTTACAAACTGAACGGCCTGCGGACACCGTGCGTACAACACAAACATGTGGGCATAAAGGACTTCCCCAGAGTCCACCTGGAACTGGACGTCACTTAAGTGGGGGTTGTTGACCATTGCACTGAAATCTTCAGCCAGCAACCTGAGAGAGGACTAGAACACAGAAGGAACACAAAGACTGAAGTTACATTACAGCGGTCAAACATTTCCCTGAAAAATAAGAAGGGAATAACCCAGTTAGTCAGCACTGCTGTACTGTGGGCTCCAATCGGGATACACTGCCTCTGCCTCCTGAAGATAATCGTCAGCATTATCAATTTCAGGTCCTCCCATAGGACAAATAAGCAGACAAGTCTTAACAGACATTTCTGGCTTTGTTTTCCCCCACTTTTTCAGAGTCCGGCAATTGTGAAGAAAGCATTTGTGTTGTATTCGACTATACTTGTTTTGCCTTGTATTACAGCAAATTATCACCCTCAGATCTTCACCACACCATTTCCTGATGTGGTCTAGCCACTGCCTAGAGTTGGCCTCTTGATCTACTGCCTTCCACCACATTTTTAGGAAACTGTAATTTCCACTTTGACAGACGTGAACTCAATTCACTATAATTAGAGTAAGAGGAAAGAGGATGACTCAGGGATGGGGTAATGAGCCTTTCTTCTCACATTCACTGTCTGGCATTGACAGCTGAGAAGAGCAGCTCTGCAACAAGGGCTCCATATAGAATAAAACTAATGGAGGTGTCTGGTTCAAAGCAATTTATGTGCTTGTTACTGAAACCCCTTTTGAAAATTCCACCGAATTATAAAAAAAACCCATAATTTCAATTATCATTCTAGAACCCCTTGCTAGAATTTTGGGGAGGGGTGGCTGACTGAGCTACCTGTGACTGGCTACTGGTGATGGTAAGGTCAGGCCTGGGCTACGCTTCCAAAGACGGCAGTGATGAACACTGTTTCTGCTCTGGAGCTGCTCCCAGTACAAATGCACCACAGGCAATCTTCTAAAGGCTCAGATCCCTCTAGGCAAGTGTTGCTCTGGCTGTGGCCAGTGCTCCAGAGAAGTGTGAAATACCCTCAGCTCACGGTTGAAAGGCTGTCTGACTGTAAGTGGAAACCAGTTTAGAGTTAACACACTAATCATTGACCTTGTGCTTTTCAAACCTACTGCAGACTTGAGGAACTGCAAGTTCTATTCCAGCGAACATCTGCATGAGATGCAGTTCCACCTGGAACAACACAGCTCTGTTTTATTAGCAGGTTTCTACATTAGCAGTGGACTGTGGAAACCCAACCTTTCTACTCACTCCAGCATGTGTTTGTGGGCAGCCAGCACTAATTAGCACCAAAACAGCAGCACACACCAGAACACTTCTTCCAGGCCTTCATAGGTGGGCTAGAGAAGAACTCTGCATGTTGTGGCAGTGGTGTGGACTGATCTCCAAGGGGAAGACAGGAAGCTCAGTCTGGAAACTAATCTGGTGTTTCTTGCTTTCTTATTCTTGGCAGGTAGGATACCTGCAAGACAGTACCTCAGGAAGCCAGCAAACACAGACTCCTGATGCTACGTTCCAGGCAGCAAGCCCAGAACAGCTTT
>NW_009647739.1:1586317-1595524 GCF_000708025.1 Charadrius vociferus
ATGCTAAAATTACGAATCAGGAATGGGGAAATTAAATAAGGCTAGAAACCTCCTGGCTGCACCATCCTCTATGCAAAGCAAACGTACCAGTCAGAAGGCAGCACCAAGCGGCCATGTGCTCCTGTGGGGGAGTACACACCAGAACACGCTCTCCTACGAGGAGGCCAGCCAGACCGGACTTCACAGATGTGACAAAGGTCTTAAGCATGGGTGGGGGGATGCGTTACCAATGCAATGGATTCACTTGCTCTACATGGTCACTCTCTGTCTGTGCTCATATAAAGCACAAATCTCTCCCACTGGCAATCCGACTCTTCAGCAACACTTCATTTGCTCAGGAAAACTATAATGGAATCAAGCTAAATCTGAAAAAAATTATCATAATGTTTTTTTTCTGGTAGCAACTGAGTTTCAACAACAGTATCAGAACAGTTTCTGCATTGCTAAAGGCCTCTAGTTCAATAGACTCAGAAGCTTATAAAACAAGATGTTTTTTCCTGCTAAGGATTTTTTTTAATACCCCTAAAGAATATCTAGAGTTTCTGTAACAAGTAGCTGGGATGCTCCAGTTCAGTAGATTCCCACCTCAGAGAATTGTCTCCCTTTACAAGTCTCTTAATTTTATTAGCACAATATGGAAGTGCGTTCTCAAGGCATCAAAATTTACCTGGCATCAAAAGCTATTAGCTTTCACAGCATGATTATTTATTTTCAAGCCAAAGATAGTAAGTTTCACCAGATAAAGTGGGTGACCCTGGTAGGAAGATGAATTACGTGTTTCTTATGTGCACTTCAATTAAAGAAAACCGATTATATATCCATGGGGAATTACACGTCCACCGGCGTATCTGAGGTATGATGTGATCTACAGAACACTACTGGCTTGATAAAAAAATCAGCTGTGACTTACTAGCCTGTATTCTTCACCTATTCACCATAGAGAGCACGCTGATTTTCAAGCTAGATCCTCTGACATGCACTCCCAAAACAGAGGATTCTCTATACTAAACCTTTTAAAAGCTCACATTAGCAGCAAAAAAGTGCTCATCTTCCAATGGATCTCACAGCATTCCACATCATTTATCAGGCTGTTATGCCAAATGAGAGAATTCAGCACGAGTGCAAGAATTCTCTCTTCCACTGAGTGGAAGCACGGCGTGGAGAGGATGGTGACAGAGGAGGAACAGCCCCATTTGGAACCACCCAAAGTAGCTGGGGGTGTGAGCCTGGAGGAAGCACCAGGCACCTCTTGTCCCTTCTGGGCTGCAGCCAGTCTTCTCTTGGATAGCCTGGGCATTAAAGCAGAGTACTGCCAAATGTGGTACAGCTGCATCCCTAGTTCCTACCCCCGAATACTCTTAGTGCTATAACTTAACTGTTTAACCTGGTTCTCTTTATATGAACTATGCACAAATTGGCCTTATGTTACCTGTGATTTTAAATCATCTCTCTCATCAGGTAGTGTAAGTACTGAAAAATCCACAGGCCTGCCTGTGGACATCACTGAAATACCACCACGCGTGCTGATCTCACCTGTGCCCACGATGATTCCTGAGTGACTGTGAATCTTAAAAACCTCTTTGTTTCTATGGAAAGGAACAGGAAATAGTCCATACTTCTATGAACTGCACAAATGCTTTTTTTTTACAGTGCTAAATAAATAGATAAAAAGTGGAAAAAAAAGGGTTGTCCTTACTCTTTTACCGCTACTCGTCAGGAAGCTCTTCTCTTTGGACGGGGGCACAAAGCCACTCTGTGGCGTATCGCTGGAAGGCAGTTCTCCTCAAAGAAGAAAACACACATCACAAATCACATACAACTCCTTTGTGAGACAGAGCGATGCAAGAACTCCTAACACGATCCTTGCCGGGACAGCTCCCCGAGACAACTGCTATAAGCGAGCTGACCGAGCTGAAGTCTCAGCCTCTCCCTCACGCCTTTATTGGAGGGTTTGGCTCAGGGCTGTGACAGGCCGTGGGTACCCGAGTACCATTCAGCTGCAAGCAGCACTGATCTGCTGCACATCTGTGCATGCCATAATCATCCAGATGGAGGAACTGCGAGTGCAGCATGCTCCTCTGCTTTCACATCTCAGTTTTCCTCCAGTGGGAAAAAAACGACAACAAGCAGGATGGGACATGCCACGGTCCCATCCTAGCAGACAGGCAGAATGCATCTTCGATCCGCGTTTCAACCCCAACAAAATGCTGTGGGTCCTCGCGAGGCAGCCAGTGAAACCAGTTTCGCACAGCCCGAGCCCAGTGGTAGTCTACAGAGTGTGTAGAACATAATGTCTTCAGAAATGGGTTCTGGTGCATTAGTGTCTACACAGTGTTTTTTCTCCACCCGGTCTCATTTACACAGACAATATACATTTATGGGCGGAAATTATTTCCCTCACCCAGGAAGCTGTATCTCCTCTGAAATCCCAGGAATAGTTTTATAGGATCAGAAATCATTTGCTGCAGTTTAGTAAGGGAAGTGATGAATACCATACCCAAGTGAAAACGCAGACAGGTGAACGTAGCAGCCATGTTCTCTTTCACAGGTGAACAGGAGACACACAACACATACCGCTGAACAGCCAGGCCATTTTAAGGGATATCATTGACCTTGAAATGTGCAGTTGTGCACCACGTGCAACTATGACTTGGGACATTAGAGAGCTGCCTGTAGAGGAATTCTAGATGTTGTATTTTTTCAACTCTGAATTTTTTCAACTTCAGGTTTGTGTAATCAATGTACCAACATAAAATCATTCCTCTTGCACTTCTCTTTCACCTGAATGTCTCAAGACCTCAAAAGACAGTGCACATAACAGAAAGACTGTCCAAATAGCTAGGATGGGCATTTTGGCCCAGCTGCTGAACATGCCTGGTAGAAGATACTTTGATATTTTAAGGGAATTTTAAAATATGGGATTTATGAATCATTTCAGAAACATCAGCTTGATTGTATCTAAAGCTGACTGCAGAAAAATGTCCCTCCACAGTATCACCTCTTGGATCAACAACAACATCCTGGGGTGCCGTCACGGCCCTCCTAACTCAGCACAGCAGAAGTCTGGCTCTGTGCAGCTGAAGGGACTGGGGACAGGGCTTACAAAGCTGCCAGAACTCACCTGGCTGCTCCGCTGCCTGAACGTGGTCAACATCAAGGTTCCACTGAGTGAGGGTAAGTCCTTCCCTGGCCAACTCAACTAGGTCCTGCAGGGTCTGAACATCCTTCTGGCTGTGAGATAAAAACTGCCCGTCTCCTTCATGGCCTGACTTGGATTCATCAGAAGTTTGGTGTCCAACCTCTGTGCAAGCAGGCTCATGAGAACTGAGGTCTGGCTGAATTTGCTGGGATACTTTTGGCTGATCAGATCCCGCTGAAGGCAAAAGGTTGTCTGGCTTATGATTCTGATCAAAAGAGAGGGGAAAAAAAGACACCAATAAATTAGGTCTCGTTTTATGTATTTGCAGAGCTCAAAGTAGTCTCTACTTCATACTTTTGAAACGTCTAGTAAAGGATTACAGAATGTTCCCCAGGTACATGGGCTTCAGTGGCAAAAGCTCTCTGCAGTTTTACGAAGGACTCTCCAGAGATAAGACAGCTCTGAACAGAAGAAAAGAAAATACAACAGAAAATGCAGAAAAGGTGGTTCCTCCAGGAGCATGTCTGTGCAGGCAATTGCCAAGCAGGGAGAAAGGATGGTGGAAATGCTCCCACTCCAACATCTAAATATTCCGTTATAGCTAGAGCGCCTGGCAACAGTCACAGCTGAAGCTCTCCAGGTGCTTCTGTTCTGAGTTCTGAAATGCTTTTGCAGTTACATGTAACTAAATCAAACTTTCACCTTGGAGCTGATATTTTCCAGGTTTGGTCTCTGTTTCCCAATAAAAATAGTTTTGTTTGTTTATTTCAGAGTAAAAATGTTTTAGCCATTTCTGTGAATGGAAAGAATCAGAGGGAAAACACACTCTTGCCATGATTTTAAAGGCCCTTCTAAACTTCTCTGGCAGTTTTTCACTTGAACGAAAGGGCAACAATCTTCATAGAATGGAGTCCCTCCACTACAGCCCCAGCCTGCAATAAGCCAGTAAAAAACTTTGAGCTTTGACTAGGGCAGAATTATTAAATAAAGCACCTATATATGCACAGTAGTTTTTGAACAGAAGCACCAAGTAATTCTTCAAGGAAACAACGAAGGAAGAGAAGTGATACCCTTCCTTCTCAGACAGCAACAATGTGATGAGAGACTAAAAGCGCTTTGTCTATTTCTGTAGGCTTGTTTTGTAAAAATACAGAGCACTGAAAGAGGCAGCAGATCTAGGTGAAAACCAGAATGAAACAGTGGAACTGAAAAACCGGATCAAAGCTCATATGCACCAAGAGGCAGTGGGATGGGACAACAGGGCACGAGCAATGAGTACGAGTATGCCGATGCAGGGGATCGCTTGTTTAAATACCAAATGAGGAAACAGAAGGGTTACAGGGCAAGCGAACTAGGGCACGCAAGTATCAGAAAAAGGACAACGGAGCATCGCACCTGCACAGGCTTCCAAGGTACAATTGGAGGGGTTAATTCAGCAGTGTAGAATGATTCAGGGTCACAGGGTCCCGTCAAAGCACTGATATTCCATAAAAAGCACTCCTTGGTTTTGGACAATGGCAAAAGCCAGGTTGCTTTCCCAGATTCATCCTCCAAAATCCTACTAGTGGGAAGCTGAGGGGTGGGAGGGAATTCCACCTCTTCTGCAAGCAGCATAGCTACTCGGTCTTGGATCCTTTTGCGGGCCTTCTCTGGGTCCTGAAGCAGTAATGGTGGAGGTGCAGTTGGGCCTCTTTTACGACGTTTTTTCTCTTTAAAAAGAAAAGGAAGAAGAACCCAAATAAGTAAACAGCTGAACACATAGGGCAGAGGAGCTCAACAGGCCAGCTCCTTCAGGTGTTGTGGTCAGTGATGACCAAAAGTCAGCTAGCTACAAGCTGAACACAGCTCTGAAAGATTTCCACAGGTAGTCCAAAGCCTCACATCACCCTTATGGGAGACATGAGCTCCAGAAAAGACTGACTCCTGATCACACTGCTCTGCTGCCTGTTGGGAGCAGTCACATCTTTACAAGATGTGATCATTATGGAAGCTACTGATATCCATGCAGTCTACTTCCCAGACCCGGGGAATGGGGCCCGTACGGCGCTTGACTAGATCCCACTGCTTCACAAAAAAAGGGAGAAAAAAAAACCACCAACAAATCCATGAAGGACTCCTTTTCTTGTGCATAGGTCACTGATTATATCAAACCACAGCTCACACAAACACTGCACAGCTTCATTTGGGAATCCTCTGCCTTACTACCACCCAACCCCAAATCCAACTGGCACTACTTATTGCCAGGAGGAGACCTGAGCAGTGGCACAAAGAGTGAATTCTGCCCTCTGCACAGCACTCGGTGCTCTCCCCTGGCAGTTGTCTTCCTTTCTAAACCTTTTTACACACTGAAATAGCGAAGCACATGCTCAACAGCATGTAGTATACACATATGTCCACTACAGAAAGAAAACAGAGATGAGAGATAAGGCTGAAAAAGCTGCATTAATCCAGGTTGCAGCAGGATGAATAGGAAAAAAATCTATTGCAGGAGAAATAGCAATAATCTGTTCACGTTATTTCTTTTCACTTCCACAGTTTACAAAAAAGAAGAGCTTATCTTAAGAATATTTTACAGATTCAAAACAATCAACTGGTGAAAAAAATCACGAGATTCCTAAGGGATTTCACTAAAACCCACAGACATTCTGCAACCTTTCTTGATGTGTGTGGATACTGCATATTGTTGAAGCTTCGACAGCTTAAATAAAACAGAAACTGAGCTGTCATCCCTCCTATACCCAACAGGAAAGCTTCGGTGAAGTGCAGGCTGTGCTACATTATTCCTCCAATAACACAGCCTTTGACACTAACTCACTTCAACACATACCTGATCCTGGCTTCCATTTGATTGGCAAAGCAGCCACTGGTTTCACATTTGTAACTGATTTTGCTTGTTCCTGCTTTTCTTGCTCCAACAGAGAGCGTGACATTGCCATAGCAACCAGCAAATCTTCATCCTTAGTCTCCATTTTGGCCCTCTTCTGCATTTTCTTTGAGTCCTCTTTGGAAGAGCCTTTTCGCTTTGACCTGCTTGGTTGATTGCTGAAATACAAGAATGCAGCAGGAAGCCCAAGTTAATGTGACTGGATCACAGACAAGAAACACTGAACACTCCAGACCAGCTGCTCTACTGGCTCAGAGAGATTCCCATATCCACAATAATGAAAAACTATTCGGTACCTTCTTCCCTAGCACAGAGCAAAGTATTTCTTATCACCCATAGAATTTAGAGCAATTTAGAGAAAGTCTTATTTTGAAAAGGTGACCACAAGACCACAGCACTGATGTAAACATCTGCTACCTCTATCTTGAATGCTTTTTTGTACCTAAGGGGAAAAAAAGTTGTAGCAGGGCAAAAACAAGATTGCCAGAAAATGCTTTCCCACTCTTTTGCTTCTGCGGGGAACCGGCAACGGTCCTTCCTCAGCACAAAGGGACTTACGAGCCCTTCTACAAATTTAGTTAGGCACCTCTTGCTGTACTCTGAAGCTTATGCTCAAATCCAAGACAGCAGATGCAGCTCTGCGTTTCAAAACACCACGTCTGTTTCCTCTTTGGCTCGGGGTGTAAAGCATTATATCCAGTACAGCCACAAGCCGAATAGCTGAGGCATTGGCACGAGAGATGCTCAGGAGAGACTGCATACTCGTACTATGTGGTTTGCTTAATAAGCCAACACACACCGTTCAGCTTTACTGCACAGTTGTCTCCTAGAGCACAAATATTTCTGACACACCAGTGCAAGATTATTTACTCCGCATTTTGCTCCTGCCTGCTGACTTCTAAAGTCAGCCACCACCCGACCACTTCTGAAGGAAAGCAATATGATTTCTCCAACTACCTACCACATTCTCCTCATGTGGTACCGGGCCATGGCTCCACTTGACCTTCTTTGGACTTCGGGCCCACCCAGAGTGTGAGTCTGCTTCGCTTCTACCGTTCATCCCCAGGAGCAGAAGGTCAATGTCTCTCAGTAACCAGCATCTTTTATTTTCACCAACTTACCTGGGACACTGAAGAGGTGCATCACCAAGTGTGGACACCTGCAACTGCACTGCCTGAAGAAGCAGCTTAGGAGGAACATCCATCTCGACAGCACAGCGTTTCAAGTGACTGACTCGGCTCTGTGGGGTTTGGAACTGCTTCCCGCAGATGGGACATTCAGGGACCAGTGGTTTGTTGGAGGATGACATCTGTGCTTCTTCCATCTCATCCAGACACCTGTAAGATGACGGCAAAGCTTACCTCTGAAAACTTTAAAACTCTCTGCGCTAAGATTTACTCCATGTTAAAGACAAGGAAGCACAATAATCTCTAATATCTGTAACAGCCAGAAAAACATCACCTAAAGAAGCAAGAATTATGTGCCCACCACTGTGATGAATATGACATGTAACAGTTACACAGAGATCACGGCCTCAGAGGCATATTTAAAACATGTTGCTCAGAAGCAAGCACAGGCAATAACCTTCTTTAACTTCATCATGTGTACATTATCTATTCTCTTTCTGCATTCATTCTAACATCCCAGCTAATTTATAAGCTACCATTAAAAAAAGAATGAACCTACCAGAGAAATGGTAAGTCTTTCTCATCCAAAACAGGACTACTTCTTGTCCTTCTTACTACTTTTGTAGGCATGACCATGTGCAGTGTCATGAACACAAGCGTTTTCAAGCCAGGTATCTCACTTAACAAGGACAGTGTTTTATGTCATGGAAGAGGGATCAGTCAAAATTAACACCACATTTAAGAGTGCAAGATAGTGAACTTCTAATAATTTCTGGTAGGTCAAAACTATGTAAAAAATTTTAATGGTTCTTTTTCTGTCCTCTCCAAAGAGATTCAGAGTGTGAAATCCTGGATCTGCAGTACCTGTTATAAAAATCACTCCCTGATGAGGTAATGACACACACAATGGTCTCTGTGTAAAAGACCATTCATCTGATGTACTAGGACTGGTGATTACTAGTTTGCCACTGCATCTATCCATCTACAGCTTTACTTCTTGTGATGAAGACTGCTATCAAAAAATCCATGGCTAATATAACCTTGTAATCTCATCTTACGAGATGAGATTACAGAAAATTTCTGACACCGTCACTGTTTTACAATCTCTGTCCTCTCAAGCAGCAGTAAGTATCTGAAGACAGAAACAGCAATGCCACCTCTAAAGCTGCAGCTGCAGACAACCCTAATGAATGCGAGCCACTCAATAACGTGATGTAGGACTGGACAAATCAAATCACCCTTGCTCTCTGAAAGTGCTGGAATTAAGAAATTACAACCATTCAAATGTGCTGTTTCTGCTACTTCCTCAACAGAGAAGCACACACTTTTAATTTACAAAGAGCTATCTGTACATAATATATTAACAGCACTTGACATTTACCACCAAGGAAACTGTTAAATTAAGGGCACTAATTTCAATTTAATTGCTGACAAAAGAGAAGGCAGGGATGCCCTCCCTTAGCCTCTCCACTCTCACTGTCAAAGTTCTACAGTGCAAGTTAGTCATCTTTCTGAACAGTACCACCTTTCCCTCAGCAAACAGCTTGGATACACAGTGACATACTAGATGTCCTTAGACAAACAATTTTAAGCAAAATAGATCAAACATTACTCTGTTGACTGAAATGAGCAGATCTTAGAATCTGCAGTAGTAGGTCCTCATTAATTTTGCTAGCCACTTTAGAATCGCAGCCCCTCTGCCACACTACTGATGAAAGCAGCGTTGGCCTTACCGCACACATCCAGTGTGCCCTTGCAGGGCAAGACGATCAGCCTCTGCTTTGAGATAAAACTGACTTGTTAATTCAAGCGATAAAGGTCGATGTCACTATGCAGATTCCCCTGCTACCATGTTCTTTAACGGCTAAGCTGAGCGAGCAGTCTATAAGGTTAAGGGGGAGAGGATGCAGAAAGGGCATATCAAGCTCGTCTTTCACCTGTTAACATGCTGCTCTCGTCGCGTTGTGTTCATGGCTGAGAGATCCTTCTGGCAGATCTGACAAAAAAACAAGCCTACATCCTCTAGGCTTGCCAGGGCTTCCTCTTTGGTTTCCTGC
>NW_009647739.1:1595567-1607508 GCF_000708025.1 Charadrius vociferus
GCTGAAGAGCCAAAGCCAGAGCGCCGTCATGCTCCATGGATGGAAGATGGTGGGTATCTGGCAAAGAAGGGAGAGATGATCTAAGATAGAAAACTAAGAATCCTGTATGAAAGAAGCTGTTATGCTTGTCACTATTAGTTTATTAAACTAGACATGTAAAAAGAAACTGCAATCTTTCTCTTGCATCTTCATCTTTGATCTCTCACAAGGGAATGTACAAACTGCACTATAAATGCCACAGGCCTGCACTAGCCGAGGAGCAGGAGGTGGCAATTTGTTCACAGTACATCACACACTGAGCCAAATGAAGGGTAAGTTTTGGCTAAAGTTCCTGGGGAGAACATGGGATCTTTTACACCACATATTAAACACAGCAGATTTTCATGTCCACACAGAACCAACAGGGCCTTGACTTAGGAAGAACCAAACCAGAAAAAAATTGCTGTCAATTTAATTCATCTGCATAGAACACATTACTTTGGAAGAGTGCTTGGAGATCTACCAAAGACAGGGCCTACCTAAGAGTCACATTTACCTAACAGCTGCCAAACACTGTCCCGAGGGAAGGGTGACAAAGTTCACTGATCCTGTTGGAATTTCAACCTGTTTCCAAGAAGACAATTATCCCTCCAGAATCGAGCATAAGGTTAATTCAGCCTCAGAGAAAAGCTGGGAGAACAGTATGGATAGTCCTTTAACAATAGAGAAAGCAAGTTTTCTAAGCGATCCAGAGTGATTTATTCAGTGCTGCACACTGAGCCACTAGGCTAGCTGGGAACAAAGCCCAGGAATCCGGACTGCTTCTCATGCAACCATTCTCACCAGCCCACAGCACTCTTTTCTTCACGTACAAGAGCTAACAGGAGAAACGTACCATTCTCTGGTGGGTTCTGCTCCTGGCTTTCGTCAGAGAAATCCCTGCTGGCTACAGACTTTGGCAAGCTATTGTCTGCGCTGTGCTTCAGCTGTTCAGGTGCTACTCTCTTGAACTGCTGCATCCTCTCCACTACCAGCTCTGCTACCCGCATCTTCGACCCTGCGAGCGGCGGTATCTTTGAGGTGGGTGAAGAGCAGGTCCCTGGCTGCGTAGCAGGGTGGAAGGATAATGTAGCCTGGGAACAGCCACTCAGAGTATTTACTAGAGGGGGAGAAAACACCAGAGCTTTACCAGTCAGTTTTAAGCACATAGCTGAGCTGCCCAGAGAGCTGCTGGGAAGCCTTCCCCTACAGCAGCCTAAGCCAGACTCAGTTTTGCAACAGCCATTCTTAGAGGAAGAAGCGAACAATGTGTTTAGTTATTACATGACTTTATAGTTGATCACCACAGTAACAGTATCAGGCTTCTGTGCTGCAGTGGAGTTTAGGTATCTCTATATCCCTTTTAGAGGAAGGAATATTAAGGAAGGTCTCACCTCAAGGTCACTAGCAGGAACAACAAGCAAGGCAGCCCTACCGCCCCACTTTCCCCAGCATTCCCACCACAGAATGTCCTGTGGTTCCTGCTGTTCTTCACTCTGATCTCCAAACCCTCTCTGTGACACGAACTTTCAGGCTCTGAGCTGAAGGGCCCGTGAGTTCCCAAAGAGAGGTGGTAACAAGCAGCAGGCAGAGGCGATGCCAGACCACTGCTCTGCTTGAGGTACACCGTGGTTATGGGCAGCATGTAAGATGGGACCAAATATCTCACCAGACCATTATCTTGTCTCTGAGTACAGTCAACAGCACCTACTTAAGAAAGGGCAATCAGGACAGGACAGGAACAAAATAATCCTTCTATTGGCTGACCTTATTTATCAGTTTAAGGACTTCCTGCACTGGTGACTGCATTCTGGCCATCACGTTTAATAACCATTGAAGGACTAATCCTTTATGAATTAATCCAACAGCTTTCTTAACTTGTTTATATTTCTGGCCTCAACAACATCCAGTGGCAATATATTTCACAACACAACGATGCACCGGGTGAAAAAGCACCTCAATATATTCTTAGCTTGCTTCTAGATTATTTGAGGGTGTTTTTCTCAGTTCCGATTTTGCAAAAAACAGTGAATAATGACTCCCTAACACATCACTTTGTACCAAGGCTTCACCTTACTGAAGGACATCTTCTGCCTGTAGCACAGACCGCACTCCTAGGTTAAACCCCTGGATAAGCCTAAGTAGCTAAGGATAGATGGAAACACAAGATGCAAGCCTGCTTCAACCAGTGCTGCTATGCATCCCCTCCAGCTGGACTTCTGAAGAGCCCCGCTGAACTACAGAGTGCTTTCAGTCCTTGCCTGTGTTCTGTTTGAAAGATTTTGGTTCACTCACCTGTCAGGGTCCTCTGGCTACACTCACCAGCCACTGTGCCCAGCTGGCTGGCAGGGAAAGGGGTTCTCTTTCCATCCCCTTGTGCCGTCTCACCACTACTACAGGCCACAGCGCCACCATCTTCTTTGTGCACCAACGTTTGTTCCTTTGGACCCCAATCTTGAGACAAGTTTGTTGCCTTCGCTGCTGGTAAGTGATGATGGGTTTGGCTCTTTGCAGCAGCTTTGCCTCTTCTTAATTTGCTTTTTGCTGCAGTGGTCTTTGACCTGTTCTGAGCTCTCTTTGCTGCCTCAGCATCCCCAGCTTTTTTCTTTGCTCTACCCAAAAGATTTGCCCACAACTCTTTAAAATCACTGTCCTGTTCATCCATTGGCCTGCAGGTTCCAGTAACACTGTGGCCTAACGACACTGTGAGGACACGAGGGCAGGTGAAGACAGCAGAGTCAGTTCAGGTTTGCATCCTCCATGACCTGCAATTTTCACCGAGTCCCTTCCACCACCTCAAAGATCTCCATTCGCCAGACTTCAACGAGGTCAACACAGTGGGCACCTCTCCGCTGTTCAGACAGTTCATTCTTCCACACTTAATTCACAGCCATTTCATAGAGCACATTCTCTCTCCAAGGACCTCGCTTGCTTTTACACCTAACGCATCGACAAGTTGGTTCTTTAGAGGTCTCTAGACCATAAGTTAAGCACCTCGGTTCATACAGAGCATGCATAGGATCTTCGGGATATGCTATAGGACTTCAGAAAGACACTTAAAGCCCTAAAAAATAAAATAAAATAGAGGTGATTATGTAGGATGGTATGTGCAGATGCACTGTGGGACAGAGCTGGGCTAGGACTTTGAAGGAGGAGAGAATTTGTATAAAATAGTAAGATGAGAAAAAGCACGTATTGACCCAAAACACTATCACTGTAATTGTATTACAGACAAGCACAAGCCACGTTAGGAAAGAAGAGGAAAGCGTTCAAAACAGATATCTGATACTGGGTAGGCTTTTGTCCTGGAGCTCAGGATTTGAGACTGCCCTCAAATCTTTTAAAATGTATTCATACTTACATTTATATAACACAAGACCAGAGAATGCAGCAGGGGAGGAAAAAAACCCCATCCTTCAGATCAAGCAGCTATTCTACAGTGTAAAATTCTGCTTTGCGACACAGCAGCTTTAAAGAGGAGAGCCCGACCTCATTTTGAGAAGTAAATAAAGGCAGTTTCTGGCATTTCAGAAGGGTTTCTGGGACACGTGTGAGAACAACTCTCTCCAACATGTTCACCCTTTCTCTCTTCTTACGCCATGGCTGCTCACATTCAGCATTAGCTCTCCTGCCAATACTGAACTCTTCCTCCGAGGACTCAATAAACCACGGCACTGACCATGTTTCCCAAACTGCAGTCAAATACACAAGGTAAACAGACTAAACAAACGGTATTTTTAAATGAGTTTCTTAATCTTTTCAGCTACAGTAAGAAGAGCAGTACTAGCTAGAGATTACTTGGAACAGCACTAGGTACAACGTCCAGATGGAAATGCCATCAAGCCCCAGGCAACATTAAAACTAGATGTCTATTCTTAGACATTTTGATTGTCCTCTTCTTCCTAGTCCTGAGTTCACTATGGTTCTGGCTATTTTACCAGAGGTTTTATATTGCTCCCCAAACCTATTTCTTTCAAGCCTAAACCAGAGTGTTTCACTTGGAATGGCAGCAGCTGTGGTTCAGTTTCTCCAGTAAAGCTCTGGGCACAGAAAGATTCAAAAAGCAGGAAAAACACATGCGAGATTGTTTTCTCAAATGGCTTGGCTGCAGACATGCGAGGCTAAGGAATGCTGGTTACACACTTTCATGGGTCAGCCTTTCCTATAAGCAATTACAGATGTTAATGGATTTATTTATTTTAAACTCAGGCTCCCAAACCAGCAGAGGATTTTGCTGTGAATCTCGGAGTCATTTCCTGTTAGAGAGAAACTGAAGTTTTATGTAGCCAGTTCATAAATTTAATTTTCCTGGACAGAATCTTGGTGCAGTTATCACTGTAAATTGACCATTTTCTTCTAAGTAGGAGACAGCATGTGGAGAAAAACAGAATCTCACATCCTCCGTGGCTTTAAATACCTCTCACAGACACATTTGTACTGTCATATTATTTATGGCGAGTTCCTGATATTAAACTTCGCAACAGATCAGCACTTTTGCTTTTGCAATCAGTGCTCAGTGCCCCAGGTAGACCAAGTCAGACATAGAAACGATGCAAAAGTAACTAAGAATTTATCTGTCTTACTCCTCCCTTTCCAGCCTTGTATTTACAGGCTCCTGCTCTGTTCAACATCTCAGTATTTCTGATGCTGCTGCTATTGGTGTACCTAACAGCCAGTTTTGGCAACAGTTTGTAGAGCTCCAAAAGTAATGGCTTTGAAAATAATTTCTTTCAGTATAGCATTCAATTCGATTTAGAAAATTTTAGGACTCAACAAATCACAAAGCTGGTCAAATAAAATAAACAGCAGCACTCACCTATCCACTTGGATGCCAAATCTATAGCACAGCTGTGCCCTTCAAGTGCGGATCAGCAAAATGGTACAAAGCAGGAACAACAAGAATGAAAGACGGAACCTGGAAAATGGAAGGAAAAGGTTAGATTTAGTGTATTTTGTACTGACTGCTCTTTTTGCTCAAGGTCCAAGTTGCAGGGGGAGAGAAACAGCAATAGCACGTGCTCTAATGGTGCTAAGTTCTGCCATTTCCATTGACCTGCGTACTTGAAATATGTAGGTGAGTTAGATGCATTGCTCAGGGGCTGTTCAGCTCAGCAGCGTGTCCCCAGCAGCGAGCAGCACCACAGGCTGCTGCAGGAAAAGCTCAGAACCCTTCAGAAGGCAGAGCAGGCCAGTCAGACTGGATAAAGCCCCGAGGAACCTGGTCTGACCCCATAGCTGACCCTGCTTTGAGCAGGACATTGGACTAGAGACCTCCTGAGGTCACTTCCAACCTGAGTTATCTTCTGGTCCTACAAATAGTCAGTCCTTGCTTTTTCCACTTAGGACTAATTTTGTTTCATAGTAACTTTCTTGAAACCAGAACCACAACAGTTAATTCTTCTATCCATCACTGTTACTATCATAACCCTCCAGCCATGCAATACTCTCACCTTTTTGATCCTGCCATTTTTAGGCTCACAGGCATCTACTGAATTGAGTTCCCTAGTTTAACTGAAAAAATCCAGCAGAAAGCATCCCTTTTACTCTTCTGTTTGCTTTCTTGGTAATTCACTGACTGTCTTCTGTTGAGACAAATACACTCTCTTTAGATCACTCAGTATTTTATTAAATTATATGTATCACATCCTCCAGTATCTGCAGTCTAAAATAAGTCCTGGACTTTTTTCCTAGGAGAATCTTTCCTGGCCCCTCACCATCTCCATCAGCACTCCCTGAACCTCCTTCACTGTCCGTTGCTTCTTCTAAGACACGTTGACCAGTACTGCAGACAGCAGAGTGCTGATACTGATGAAGCTTTACATTGTTCACATTCCTTCCTCATCGAGGCCTCGCAGACCCTAACATCTCCTCTGCTTTGTTTTGAAAGCACCTGCCTGTCAAGCAAAGGTTTTACCTGAACAGAGATGCCCAGGGCTCTTTCAGTATCTGCTATCGTTAAGATGTTCCATATGATTTATCTCTTTTTCCACCTCGATGCTCTACTTCACACTCCTCCACACTGAAGTTCACATCTACTGTGTCACCTGCAGCTCGGAGCCGGCTGGAACCACCTCTGATATCGACTGTGCTGAAAAAGCTGTGTCACTGCCCAGGCACACACCGAGGTGGATTCAGAACAAACCCTTGGATGCTCTTTGCTACCTCTCAGCCAATTTCCTCTCTCAGATTGTTTACCATGCACGATAACTCTTTCTCTCTTTCCCCCTTCTGATTTCTGAGCAAGCTACATTAATCCATTCTTAATTTGCTGATTTGTTGACAAATTCAAAAGACTCCATTAGACTACCGAGAGACAGCCTACTGGAGAAACTACGCTACCATGTTGATAAGATGCTATCAGGTTAAAAATATATAATGACAGACATCCACAAATAACCTGATGATCATTTCAACCAGTTTAATAGGTACATATAAAAGACTTACTGCCTTGTAATTACTTGGTTCAACCACGGAATCCTTCTTAAAAAAAAACCAAACAAACCACAAAACAACAGGTGAAACATCTGCTACCCTCCTACCTTTCAGAGCAGCTTCTCTTTTAACTACTTAAAGCGTATGTATTTCTAGCAGCAGTCCAACCACTTGGCACTATCTCTTCTGAGCTCTCAAATATACAATGTCCACTCCTGCCCACTTGCTGCTTAAAACTGTCTTTGTCCCAGGAACAATTCTCCTGCCATTTCAGTCTCCAAGAATACATCACCATTATGGCTAGAAAGCGCAGAGCAATGCCAGGTAGGCCTCAACGACTCATACCCAGTAGATACCTTCTCCCCTCTCCACCCTGCAGCGGTGCCTCAGTATATATCCCTCCTCAATTACTCATCTTTAAAGAAAGCCTGACCCTATAGCTTCAAAAAAGGAAAGTGTCGTGCTACCTTGGGGCCGTATTCCTACGTTTTGCAAGAAATACTACAGGAAGTGGGATTATTTAACACTAGAAAGTGAGGCAAAAAGTCACCTGAACTTTTTTTCCATATATACCATTTCCTTGTGGTGAAAGTACAACCCACCCCATTCTGCAGACAGATCCTCTCCCCTCATCTCCACCAGTGAGGCCACATTCCTAACTGGGTGCAGGAAGACATGGCTCTGAGCCTGCAGCACCCGTCTCCACTAGAGGGGAAACATGGAGTGAGGCCGTCTGCGTGTGCCCGGCAGAGTGGGTTGCTGCAGGAAGGGCGGCACCTTTCTTGGCAGGAGCGCCTTCTCCCACTTCCTCTACCAGCAAGATCAACATAGGAGTGGTCTGGACAGTCCCGTAAGGCTGGCCAGAACGTAAGGGAAAGTCAAAGAATGGGATCAAAGTGACTGATAGCGCCTCTCTCTTCAGAAATTAGTTAACTGCCATGGCCTGTATGAACCTAGGCTGCTAATTACAGAGTGTTGACAGCAGACAGGATGATGGGATGCATACTGTTGCGCTGGCACCGAAACTTTTAGTACCCTCTCCCCTCTCTTTTTTTTTTTTTAAAAAGTTGCAGCCTGAAGATCTGAAGGTTGGTAGCAAAACTTTCAATCAAGCCAGTCCAAATACTGCAAAAGGAAAGAATGTCTGTAGTGTTTGTTCTGGAAACCACACCAGAAGGCGGTCCCTAGGGATTCTTCCAGACCAAATCCTGTAAATAAATCTTCCAACAGGTTCCCGATGGAGAAGAACCTACATGTCAATGGTGTAACTTCTGAAAAACCGTATTATCCTCCATACTTTTAGAGACCTCTTCACTAGAGCCTGTTCTCCCCAGGTCCCTGAATTAACCAATACCTTTATCACTGACTCGACTCTACAAAGACACGATCTGTACAGTGCGGGGTCTCTGTGTTTGTGGAAGTACAAATATATTAACACGGAGGACAGCAGCTCCTGTCCTGGCAGGAGAGAACAGATCTAAGTGCAGAACAGGAATTCCAAGTCAGGTACCAACCCTCTTGTCCTGGTCTTTGCCAGTGCTCCTGTGCCCGAAAAGGATAACAAAACCAGACGTGGAAATATAGGAAATGACAAATTAACTCAAGTCTATATAAGTAAGGAAATGATAGCTAGGAAAATCATAACCAGACTCTAACGAGCAATCTTAGCAATAACCAGTATCAATGCCTACCTGACACTACCCACTCCCATTACCTGATATCCCATCAGAGCACCACGCTCACATTTCATTTAAAGACTACACCTCCCCCTGCTAGTCCCTTGTGCATATGGTAAAGCATTTCATAGCCGGTATGAAACCTAGCACATTCCAGACATGAATTTTAAATCACTACTTACATGACAAAATACCCTTCAATCCTTCAAATTCTGTAGAAACCAACCTTACCTTATAAAGCACTTCACCGCAATAGAAATTTTTACTTTATACCTCCTCTGGAAGGATAAAGGGGAAGTGAACGCAAAAATAAAAACTAACGGTTGCTCAGGTGCAAATGCTCATGGTTTGTATGCAAACACAGTAGCATACAAATCACATATATATGCAGCTGGTGTTTTAAAAATGCTTATTTGATTTGATGGAAAACAACAAAAAGTATTAATTTAAACAGAAAGATACGATTGAGAATTAAGGACTGAATAAAAACATTTCACTAGAGGCCCAAAAAGTCAATAAAGAGAACATTAAAATCTAATTTGGTTTTCAGAGAAACAGAAGTAATGAGAATAATAATAAAAACAAATATGTAAAATAACATCACGATAAGGGAGTTGGATAGCACTGAATATAAACAAGGAATTGTATTAAAATGAGGAGGAGGTAAAATTTCACAAGATTAGTTTTCTGGTCAGAAAAGTTAAGGACTCTCAAAAAGATCTTTTGGTGTACATCAAAACCAAAAAAGAAAAACCTACCAAGGCTGCTAGATCATCATAAAACAAATTGTAAAACTGTTAACACTGAGAGTACGCAGAACAAAATATTCTTATAATATCCATCCCACAATGTTGATGAAAATAGCCTCTTCTAACAGGAATCCAAAGCGTACTGAACAGCAGCTATTGAAGGTATTTCTGTCAACAGAATCGGATCATTTGCAAGCAGAAGTCACTGTGATTTTTCAAAAAGGACAATTAGGGAAGTAAACACCCATCTTTCAGACTGAGATCAACACCAGGCAGTTGAAAAAATGGCTTATATGGGAATTGACGAATAAAGATGGATAATACAATTAATAACAATCAACACAGTTTTATGAAAACCAAAATGTCCTACGTCAAGCTAATACCTTTTTAATGAGACCTCTGTGTGTTAACAGAGGTGTAATTCTTTTGTAAACCATTAAAGAAGCATCGAGGGACAAAATGATTAATTAAAATCACACAAAATCAATACAACACATTTAAAATTTCTAAAATGTCGCTAGATAGGTTTCAAAATGCAACTGCAAAGATCAGTCATTGTGCACATACTTCTAGTACCATCCCACAGCAATTAACTCTCTGCCTATCTTGTTTTCTATTATTCAGACTTAGGAAATGAGTTAGGAGAGACATAAACCACCACTGATCAAGCTGTCTGATGATGCAGACAAAGGAACCGTTAGATAGTGTTGATGACAGACAGAGGCAGAATGGTGCAGACCACTTGGTAAACTAGCACAAAGTCATTGTTTTGGGACAGGGCCATACTTCCAAGATGGGTAAATATGTAGCAATCTATCCCGGGAAGCAACGACTACAAAGGAGTCAGGAGTCCAGACAGATAATCAGAAGAATGGCAGGTCCCTATACCAGGCTGTGGCCACACTGTAACAGTAAAAAGGTTATATTTCCTTTACAGTGGCAAAATTGTTACAGTGAACCTACAGCACAATCCATTCAAAAGAGGATGCCTTTTCAGTGGCCGGTACAAAGCCTTGCCCAGCACATCATTCTTCCAAACCAACCACCACATCACCTCGTCCCAGGGGTCTGACCCCACTCCGATAGGGGCAGTTTGACCATGTCAGACAACTCTATCATTTCGTAGCTCAAGAATGGAGTAATCAATGTTACAGATGTTTATGGCAAAAAAAATAATCAACAGAATAACTAATGAAAAAGGGAACATAAAGAGAAATAAGAACACTTCAACATTAAATACTCAAGCCATTTCTCTCCAGGAAGACACTGTCATTCTTAAGGACATGTTCACTTAAAACAATGTAAGTTCTACTGATACTATTTTTTCCCAAAATGTGCAGCTTCCGATTTGTGACTATGTTGCAACTTATCATCACAAAAGCCAAATATAAAGTGAAATTTAACACAGTATCTTGATTTTCCTATATTCTCTAAAATAGAAAGATGCTTGCTTTGAAAAGGTAACCAAACTCATCACGGATTTCTAAAGGTGATTTAATCATCTATCTTCTACACTCACACTTCATTATTTTGTACCAATGAGTATCTTGTTCCCTTCTCAGCTAAAATCACATGTAAGAGCTACAGTAAAACACACTACTTTGTGGGTATGTTCCTTTATGATGTTTCCATGCTTTGATATCTGTTCTTCATACTCCAGCATCCATTGTAAACAGGCTTGGTTTACTTTTCTGAAAATACACTTTAAAATTCTTTCCTATTAAAATACCTTCTCCTTTTATTAACTTAGTTCATTCACCTTCTCAATATCCAAATATATTGTTACCTATAGACTTGCTGTGAGTGTTCTGGGAACCTCTAGTATCATACCAATGATCTCAGGGATGCATAAATGTGTGTCTTCCACAGACTGCTACAACAACAGCAAGAAGTCAGCTCTCAGACAACAATGTCAATTCCTCTTTGTTTAGATTTCAGGAAAATTCTTTCTAGAGACTCTGGACAAGGGCCTTGAATTCAACTGAAGACACCAAAGTATAACTTGCGTTTCACTAGCATACAATAATATGTCAAACATACTGTTTCAATTTACATTTTCTACCATTTCACAGTTTCTTTGGAAAAAAAAAAACTTTGTAAAAAAACCTGTGGGAAAAGCAAATGCCCAAAAGCACTTGAGGTCCATTTTCTTCCAAATGTAAAGCTTATGACAAAAATCCTGTTTCTGTTTCTAGCCTGCATCTGACGCATCCGTATAGTGTTAAGCAATAAAATGACTTCTGACTATCCAGAAAACTGTTTTAATCCAAACAGCAAAATCAAAGGAGAGAGGAGGGACCAGGAGGGAGATGAAAAATAGCATCTTAGATAGATATGAAAGCCAATCACACAAGGGTTTTTTGGTAGGTAAAACAGCAACTGTACCCAGCCTGTGATTTTTGAGTTGATAAAGAAACCAACAGACTGAGCATCAGTCAACATTACTGCCTCTGGCCTTTACTAGAGTCAAACTATTTAGTACAAATAATATATATTTTTCCTCAGCAAATGTCTATTTTTGGCTTTATTTAAAAACAGCACATTTAAAAGAGGCACCTGTGTATTTGCAGGATCAGGGACAAAGTGTTGTCAGTAAAACAGCTGCCACCCACTGCTTCCCCTCAAGGCAGGCCCATACGCTGTTCCTTGTGTCCCTGAGCCTGGAAGAGAAAGGTAAAATTCCACGTTGCTTCATGAAGCAGCTGACAAGACTCCCCAGAATCACCTTCCCTGATAACACTGCTTGAAAGAAGCTTGCTTTGAGAGTTCAAAAGTTTTTCCTGAATCTTCCTAGTCAAGGTATGCCACCCTCGCAACCAGCCCTTCCATTGAACAGCTTTGCCTTTGCTTCATCACTGAATTTTTACTTTTGCTGCCACATTAATGTCGAGGATGGAGCTTCACCCTACCCAGCAGCTGCGGTGCAGCCGTGAGCGACCCCACCAAACCCACCTTGTGGCCCCCCAACGCGTCAGGGCTTCGAGGCCACGCTCGGCGGTGCCCAGGGCTCTGACAGGCCCCAGAGGGCCAAGGCCCGGCCTCACCTCAGGGAGGCCCGTGGCCACC
>NW_009647739.1:1608123-1613130 GCF_000708025.1 Charadrius vociferus
CTGTGGGCCCGGCCGCCTCCCCGCGCCTGAGGGCCGCAGCCGGGCCAGGCCCTGGCCCGGGGGAACGCGACGCCCTGGAGCGTTTGAAGAGGTTCTCGGCTCTGGTTGCAACTTACATGAATTAACTAAATACCCCCAAAAGAGGAAAGCGTACAGCATTGCTTACTAATATTTTAAAAGAATTCTAATCTATGTAAATACTCGTATGTAGCAAAACTGTGAATAAGGAGGTAAATACCACATGAGCACAGAACTGTCACTAAAGTCACTCATCTTCACATTTAAAACCAAAGGTACGTGTCTGCAGGCTGCAAAGCTGCAGCTAAAGCCCATTGTAATTGTAAAGCACTGGAGTTCTAATGGATGCTGTGCTGTTCCCACAGAAATTTCAGTATTTCAGTATTGAAATTTAAAGGTGAGCAGTTACATAGCTCAGGCTTTGGCGGAGCTCATCTGCCAAAAGAAAGAGCGTTGCCTTTTTATTTCATACTTCTTACTACTTGGGGTTGAATGGGAAGATGGATGCCATTTTTTCACTAAGGCTCAGAGACCTCGTACTAGATACTAACTTGGAGTCAGGATCAACAATCATTTCCTTCAAATGAATCACTAATTGTGGCCAAAGGTCTGCAGGTGGAAAATCATCAGAGATGCGATGGGTGTGGGGGGAGTTCATACACTGGATTTGCGCTTTGAATGCATGTTTTGTGTTGAAATCAGGATTTCTTTCTCAACACTTGGTATGGATGCGGCAAGAACCAAAATCACTCCTGGGTAACACTTAACAGGCCAAGAGGCAGAGATGAGAGAATTAGCAGTACACTGAACATGCTGACATTCCTATTACTTTGCTTCAAAAACATCCAGATAAGCATTTTACTAACAAATACCAAGCACTGCTTCGAACTATGAGCAATATGATGGCTGCTTTACACATAACATTTATCTTTCCAGAATTATATCTTGATCCGTAATTTGACATCACCAAGAGACACTGACGCTGTCATAGCACTGCTTGTTTGGAAAGCTTACAGAAAAAAAATAATCAATTTTTAAAATAGAAGAAGCTCCTGAGGCACCATGCTTTTTCACTTCCAGCAAAGCAATTTAATTTTGACCCATGCTAAACAATTTTAGCTGGAAACCCTTGAATTTTAAGCAAAGAATCGGTTCCCCTGGTTATTGTGGCAGGACTGATGGGCTTATTTTCTGCAGTGAATCTCCCCAGGAGATGCAATGAACCCATGTCAGTATGAGAACCCAAAACTGATATGAAGAAATCCTTTGGTTTGCGTCTTTCAACACTTCTGCTAGTTTATTCAAGTTCTTTCTCAAGTTGCTACACTTATGGGAATTAGAAGCACTCTTAAGAAAATCCTGCAAGAACGTGCAAGCGCACATTGCACAAACATACTGAAAAATATTCCAGTTATGATGTACTGAGACACAACGTTGGTTCCACAAGGACAACTAAGCCAAGTCAGAGTAACATTTTGTTGCACAGTACCGTAAACGTGAACAAAATTCAAAAGCACCAAATATTCAAAAGAATAACCAGGAGGAGTCAGAGTGGCACCTCCAGAAGGCGCTGGACAGCCTGCAAACCCCGTCCCACACCTGCAGTAGGGGAAACCACCCATCGGTGTTTGAAGCAATGCTGAACACAGCAAACATGCGCATCTTCAGCCAGACCAGCTTCCACATAGCAGCTGCCAGGCAACACTGTAGCCTTCTACTGCATTTCATGTAGTCAAACGCAATTTTCTATTCCAAAAGTGCTGAGATATCAAAGAAAAGAGTCCCTGAGAAATGTGAAATGCGTAACACACACAAGCACGTTTTTTCACTGCTTAAATCCTTTAAAGCGCTCAATGTGAGGAGCACAAACACTCTGAGCCTTGCTGATGTGAGTAAATGCAGCCTTTTAAAGTCTTCATTGAAAAGAGCCAAAGGAACTGTGGCATTTCTAATAATGACAGGTTCAAAAGCACCAACGTGCAACAGTACGTACTGGCTACCAAACAGTTATCTATTTCACAGGACGTTTTGAGGCCTCTCACTATTCCTAAAGGCAACAAGGACATGGCTGCTGCAACAGGCTCTAGTCCCAATTTGTACCCAACATCATCTGGAAGACACAGCCGCAGTTACAGGTATAGAGGGGAAAAGCAGCGCTCTCAAAATCTGGCAGCTGATCGGAGGCAGACTAGCTGATTCTCCACATAGACGTACTGGACTTCTTCTAGCAATTTTTTAATAATTCCTTTTTTCTCCTCGCTGGGAAACTGCTCTGTATCAGATATGGCATAAGGCCCCAGTGCTTTAGACTCCAGAATGAAAATCTTGGCTTAATTCAATGCATGCTTGTGGTACTCTCCCATGAATTGTAACTGTATAGATGCAGGCAGGCCCCTGAAATAGCAACACTTCTGATAACGTGTTGTGAAAGACAGGATATTTACTATCACACTTTGGTTTTGAGCTGTCTCTGCAGAAAACAACGATTATGGTACTTGCAGACACTATTGCCAATACAAAAATGTTTTTAAAATAACTGCTTGAATTCACCGTGCAATGGTACTTATAGTAAATATGTTTATCTACGTGTCCATGAATACACACACATTACGTATTTTATATATATGTATACATATTTATCCCCAGTATGCCAGTCAATATTTCTCAAAATTTGTGTTTTGCTTCATTATCTCTGCTCAGTCTGATGGGCAGATCTACTGATCAGTGTTAAGACTTGCAAGGCTGGTGGCTCTTTGGCAGCTCCAGATTAACTTTTTAAAGCTTTCGATACAAATTGATTTAATCCAGGTCAGTGGTAATCAGAGAAGCAGCCACGGAGGCCAATACCAATAAGTAAAGTTTAGGGTTTGCATTAATTTATTGTGTTAATCTGCCCTTCTCAGCACAAAACTCAGTGTGCCAAGTCTCTTGAAAGGGCAAAACAAGCACGAACGCAGCATTTTCACCAAAAGCAGGTTTGTTTTGTTTTCCTCTGAAGTGTGAATTTTGGGGTGATGCATGCCACTATATCCATCTCTTCTTGTAAGCCCGCCAGAAAAATATGCATGTTTCCATTCAGTAAGTCACATAGCACAAGTTAGAGCATGCATGTCAAATTAACTTGTTATAAACCAAAATTTGTCTTATTCTCCTGGGAAGTGAAATCAAATATATTTCCAAGAAGAATCACCATCATTCGGTAAAGGCACGGGGTGTTAAACATGCAAAGAATCTCTAAACACATTAAAAATACAGTGCCCAACTAAAAAAAAATAAAAATAATCCATATCCTTTGATTTCTTGAAGTACGTTGCAAGATAACTTAAAACACTTGTTTTTTAAAATATCTGCTAAACCACTTGAGAAAGAACAAGTCCAGTGACTGAAACACATGAGCGAAACAAAACTCAAGTTGAATCTGTCTGAATCTCCTGTCACAGCTCTGACTTCCTGACTTTCTAAGGGTTTAATTTGGGACAGTTCCATGAGGATTTACTTACTGATTTACTTCTGGATCAGGTTTTAACCCCAATTACCCCTCATTTACTTGGGCTGCTAAAGGAGATCCAAGCTTTGCTTGGCTTCACAGACTGCTGCTTTGTTAACTGCTATTACCTGACCCCAAATCCCTTGCAGATCACATCTTGACATTTGGAATAAATTTGGACAGATATGTTTAATGGACAATTCATTAAGATACCTTTTACCATATAGCTTAAAAAGAGGAGGAAACTCTGCTTCTTTCACCATTTTTTCATCCTTCCTGCTGCTGTAAATAGATCAACAGCAATGAGACAATCAGGAGTCCTTACAAATTTAAGTACTTGCCTTTGGTCCTTGCTCTCGTGCCAACTATTCCATTTCGACCAGGACTTACGGCAAGCTTTTTTACCCATTCCCACCTGTTCACGTTCCAGACTGTTTCCAGGAGCAGTGCGATGGGAAGGAGCTTGCGATTTGAGATAAAATTCTTGCTAGAAGGGGCTCCAGGTCTGACAGTGGGAGACAGCACCAAGGAGCACCCTTCTGTCATGGGTGACAATGGGAAAGTGACTGTCCAGACAGATAAACTCCTCTCTTTTGCCCTGGACTGTGCTGCACCACAGCAATGGCCACTAAGTGGTCTAGAGACCACAGAGGTTAAGTGTAAAGGGGGAGGTAAAGGAGAAACAACAGATGATTCTGATTGCAGAGGGAGAACAAATCAGTTTGGTTTGGTTTTTTTTTTTCCTTCAACGCCTTGGATAACGAGACGTGCCCCTCTCCATCCCTGTCTCCTGGAAAGCGTTAGGAAGTGAGCTGTTCTGGGTCGAGAAAGATAGCAAGATAGACTTTAGCATCCCATCCTCTTCCTCCCAAGCAATAGGGGAGACAACCAGCTGGAATGGACTTTGCACAGGATAATTCCAGTATGCGGCCAAGCTTCCAGGTCTCCTCTGAAATCCCAGGGATTTTTGAACCCAGGGGTTACTGGGAAAGCACATGATGTCACTGGATGAGGTGTGGGCAGACCCAGAACTGCCCTGGGAAGGATTTCCAAATGAACAGGGCATTGGGCAGAATGCTCTCAAAGCTGCTATTACGTTTGTGTCGATTGCCTCATCCAAACCCAGCAGGTATCTGTCTTTATGCCTCTGGATCTTGGAGGAGGCTTGTTTCACTTTGTGCTGGGATTCTCGAGTCCTGGGCTGTGTCCCTAACTCAGATTCACTGTGTTTCTAAGGGAAATTTATTTAAGCTCCATGCAGACCTTATTTGTACAGTAAGAATAATTCTGACTTACTTCACAAGGAGAGTGGGAGGATTGATTAACAATTGTGAGGCACTACAGAAGTGCTAAACATTATTAATAGCTCCCAGGTTTTCTTCTTTTGGAAACAGTGGCCATTTCTTGCCATAATGTTTTAAACAGTTGCTGCTCAAGGAGCTTAGACTGCAGATTCCTGGCCTGTGGTTTGTCCATAAATCATAGACCTGGAGCCTACCCAA
>NW_009647739.1:1613168-1641279 GCF_000708025.1 Charadrius vociferus
CAATCTGGCCCAGTGAACTACTTTATGGGCCGGTCCAGTTTCAAGGTCCTGAGCCAGACGTGAGAGGGATTCTGTCCAAGTTTAAAAGCACGAGGTCTCAGGAATGTCCTTTCAAACTGGATTTCACTGCCTATAAATATTTTCCAGCTTCTGCCCTGGAGGATATAGGTTTGACTCCACAGCTGATGAGCTTGGGCAGAGCAGGACAGAAGGCCACACCGTTTATCACCAACAGTTTGTCAGCACACAAAGTTTAACTTGTAGAAAAAAGAACCCAACCCATACTCAAAGCTACTTCTGAACAGAAAAAAATCCCCCCAAAAACAACAACAAGAAAAAGAGACAGGCAGCAGTTAATAAGGTCCCAGTAAAAATCCAACCCGATAAATCTATTTTCTGCACAAAGTAGGGTTCAGCATTCCTTACAGCCAGGAAAACAAATAAGCTCCATGAGATTCTTCCAGGTTTGAGATCCCCAATTCCAACCCATGGGGAAATTTGGTAGAGCAAATGCAGGAGGACACAACTAGTCCATGCTGGGTGCTTCACAGCACCACTCCCACGTTACACGCTCTTGGAACACTTGCTTCACCTCAGTATGCTACAAAAATCAGTGGGCACTACTCTCGCTGCAGGAAGAGCACAAGCTGGATAGAAACTAGTTAGTGACAATGCTTTTGAAGATGAGTAATTTAGTATCTGAGTGGAGATGATGGGAGCTGGAAGAGCACAACCACAACTTCACCACTACAAACAGCACTGGAGTTCTAATGCGAGATCCATACAAGCCTTCTCTGCTTGCATAGCATGTTTTAAGGTTGTACAGAAAGTGAAAAACTAGGTCCTAACTAACTTCCCATGCCTCCCTTTTACCATCACACTTGAAACAACTCATCCTTTACAGTGCTCATGTACCGAGGAGCCTCTGTTGCATTCCACACGGAGGCCCTTTCAGAGCCAAAGTCATCTACAGACTAGCTCTCGGGCAACTCGCCTGCGTTACTATCAGCACTTCAGTCTGTGTTCATCAACATCATTCCACACATCCCCCTTTTCCACTAGTATCTGTTCTGTTAGCCATGCATGAAATCTTCATACACCAGCACTCTCTGCAGGTCTTTGCAAAATAAAAGGGAAAGCTGAGTCTGAGAGGTGAGGACCCGGAGAGGCCGCTGGCGCCTGCCACGATGAAGCTTAGACAAAGCAGCATGATAAAGTATGTGAAATTTGGGTCAAAGCACCCTCCTGATCCCGCTGCTGCCGCTCCTTGCTGCCTACAGGCTCCCAGGACTATCGCCACCTCTCATGGTGTTTGATGGGTACAGTGACAAAGGGTAGGCTGCACTCCAGTAACAAAAAACTTATTTGATCTTTTAGTCACAAATCTCTCATAGCAAAAAATTAGCACCTCAAGGGCTGCTGGGATTCCCGGAGGATTCCCAGGACTGGAGAGGTTAAAGACACGTCAAACAGTTTGTGAGTCTCTCAGAGTAAGCATACTCCTTTTCTCACTGCATCAGATTTTACAAATTAACATGGAGCTTCAGTTCAGGCATTATATCAACAGATGCTATTTCTAGGCTCTGTATCAGTGACCACCAGGTGACCAGCCTGCAGGCTAATGCACTCACCTGCTGTACTGTTAGCATCAGAAAACCACCAAAAGTTTTAATTTCTTCCGTCTGTCTTCAGGAAACACACTGCACTGTGAAGTGGCCACACTGTATTGCTCCTTTCAAGTGTCCTACAAGGCTCTGTACATCTGTGTATAGCATCTGGTAATTTTTCCTGCCTATTTACATCAATTTTCATGGCAAAGGATCTTACACCTACTTGGAAGACTGGGAATGCTGCCCAGTCTCTGAAGTGTATAGCTGAACTCCACAAATGTTGTCTACTTCAGGAGCAAAACCCTACGCCATGTTTACCTGTGCCAGCTTAGCTGCTGGCTTACTCTTCTAACCTTGGAGTAGGGACAATTTAAGGCTATTTTGTTATTGCACAATCAAGGAACCCCAGCGTAATCAAAAGATGCCACCTGTATCTTACCAGGAGCTGGATCAAGACCTGTGGCCTCTAGCTGAGCTACACAGCTACCCTAGTGACGGCGAAGGTGGCTCCTTGTTCTTCTCAACACCCCCTAAACTGTCACGTTAGTTCCTCTTCTGCATCTGAATAAAAATGAAATTTTAGGTGATGTTAATAAAACTTCTAAAAATGGTACCCCACGCAGCAGACCCTTTTCATTCCTCTTTGTACAACCAGGCTTCCTTTAGCTTAAAGAGCTGGAGGTGGTCCTGTCCAGCAGAGCATCTGAGCAGTTATCCAAATCCAGTTCCAGAATCTTAATCTGGCAATTTAAAGATAAGTTCAACAAGTATCATGGCTGCCTCTGAGCCACCACTGAGCAGGAGAAAGAATTCTTGGAAACCAGTTTGCACGGTGTAAAACCAGATGCCCAGAGGGAAATCTAGTGTGGCATTTTCTGTTACAAGGGCCTTTTCTGTTGAATGGCCATTTCTCCTTAGAAAGGATTCAAGGGGCTAAACTCCATTTTCAGAGACAAAGCTAACAGGATTCATAGCTACAGATTCGCCTGTTTTCCCTCCACACACTCTGCTGCTACCTACTGTTGTTTTCAGTGCCCTCTCTTCCCACCACCGTCCAGTGCTTGACATCCTGAAGAACCAAGCAGCATCTGAAGAGAGAAGAACCAACAAATCACCAGCTGGAAGACACAAAGACCGACAAAGTAAAGGGAAGAGAGAAGCGTGGAGGGGTCTGGAAAAGAAGAGGAGTTTATTTATCATAAATACAGATCAGCTAGACATGCAGTTTATCCCACAGAAGAGGCAAAAACCCTGGATACTCTCCAGAAAGCCACACGCTGGAAAGCTGTTTCCCAGTTACTTCCCCTTCTTCACAGCAAGGCCAGGATGAACTCAATTATCCAGCAGCTCGGTGATCTCTTCTGTCACGGGATTGTACTGACACATTCCACCAACAGCATCTGTGTCTGCTAATGACAGCAATCTCCATGCCAGCAAACTCCTCCTGACTGGTCAGAGGTGGAGATTTCTTAACAAATTAATTAGTTCTGTCAGTGCCTGTTCGGAGCACACTGGTGCCCAGGGATTCAGTGGATGGGGGGGTGTATTCACAGACCAAACTGGGAATCTTGCTGCCAACATCTGTTTTGGGAAAGGCCATTTCTAGAAACAGTATGAAATGAGGCTTTTCAGGCTTGTGTCAGAAATTCGGGCATATTGTTTTAGCAGCAACCTCTGGATTTTGCTGCCACTAAGAACGTTGCACTTTGGCTGATGACAAACGATCTAATAATTACAACTGGCTCCTCCCCGTGCAGCGAGGGTGGGAAGTCCCCTGCATTCTCCCTGGCCCTCTGCCACGTGAACCCCTCGCTGCACAGTGCCTGCAAGCAGATGCTGCAATAGCTGACAGAGCGACTGCACTTGAGGAAAGAGACATCAGCACAGAGTTCATCCTTCAGTATTCTGGGGCTCAGTTCTTCTCCAGGATTCTGGTGAGGAGTTCATTCAGCCGGCTCACCATTGGTCTGGGATCCTCATTCAGTCCTGCTGCTATCATGGCATTCTCATAAATCTGAAAAAGGGAAGCAAGCATTAAATAAGCAGCAAGAGTGAGCTGGATGAGAGCTGGGGAGGAAACGAATGCCACTCTCCAGTACTTGCTTGCTGACACCAACCATGTTTCTAGGCAGTCTGGTAGGAAAACACATGGAACACAAGTACTGGAAACACCCAAAGAAAAACTAGAGAAGGATGTGATTCCTGCCCGCTACAAGGGGTTCGCCCTGTTCCCTGCCACACATGGTCTGCAAGCTGGTGCTGGCTGGGGAAGATGGTGCCACTTCTGGAGAAGGCCTGGCTCTCACCTGATCAAGCAACAGCTGGGCCAGATCAGGCTGACTGTCCTTCAGCTCGTTAAGCTTCTTAATCAGAGCATGCCTGTAAGAGTGAGAGACATCAACACTGAGACTTGGTATTTCATAGATTGGTTTAGGTTGGAAAGGACCTTAAAGACCATCTAGTTCCCACCCCCCTGCCATGGGCAGGGACACCTCCCACTAGACCAGGTTGCTCAAAGCCCCATCCAACCTGGCCTTGAAATTGTTGGACACAATGAGAAAATTATTCCCAGAATGAGCAGCTAAGCCAAGGTGGGACGGAAAAGGTTCCACCTAAAGGCCAAAATAGCTCCAACTTCCTTGCTCCTGGTCCAGGGGCTTCTCTCTTCTCTCCCATCCTGTCCCTATAACCCCCATGGTCCTCAGAGGGCTGGACCCAGTGTGTGCGGGTGGCTCATGTAAACTGTGCCATGCAGCCTCCCAGACCGAGGCACTGTGCCACATACTGCACTTAATGAGGAGGGCTCTGCTAATTGCAAGCTTCACATTGCCTCTTCTCTGCCTCCACCCCAGCAAGACCGCAGTGCACCAGACTTAGCACTGGTATTGCTCCCCCTTACCCTGTGTTGATCTCCAGGGTGGGCTGCAGGAGCTGGGCACGTTCCTCTTGGGTCTTGGCCAGCTGCTGCATGCGAAGAAAGTGGCGGGCAGCCCCCATCTCGAGCACAGTGATCATGGCAGGGTGGGTGTCCAGCCGTGTGGTCACCTGCGGCAAAACCAGCAATCAGTGCCGAGATGGAAAATGCATGTGGGTTAGAGGTGGGGGAGGTCCAAGGCCTCGGGGTGTCCTCAGCACAGATCCATACCAAACCCCACCACGATTCGTCCCTGACCCACAGGAGCTGCCTGAACCAGAAGGAAAGCTGGGGGCCCAAGCGGCCCCACCGGTCCACAGGCAGTAGCTCGCAGCTGGACCCAAAGCAGTCCTTGCCAATAAGCCTTTCTAGTCCACAGGCAAGACAGTCACCAGCCTGTTCTTCTGGTAACCTGAGCATGAACTAGTAAAATGGGCTTTGCTCATCACGCGTTAAGATGTGGTTCTGCTGCTGCCATGCTGACCATCCAAATGGCAAATGCCAGTGTTCATACCATTTACAGAAAGGAGGCACGGAGAAGAACCATTTCTCTCAAGGTCCAAAGGAAAATCTGCAGCAGCAGACCCCAAATCAAACACTGTTTTTTTTTCCCCGCTAGATTATTACCTCCATGGATCTCCTGTACTCACTTACCCAGGCCCAGAATACCTACCTTAACACCAGTGACTCGAGAGCCTAAGGCGTTTCTCATCCAGGCCATCAGATCCTCAGCCTCTTTCTCTGTCAGACGTTCTGCAGCTGGCAGGGGAAAGAGGGCACATCTGAGTATGCACCTTTACTCCTGAGCTCAGTCCATTTCATACTTCCATTTATCTATTCTTTTGTGGAAATGGGAAGGCAGCACCACCCAGTACACACCAACGTATACACCCTCATCCCAGACCGTGCCATACTCAGGGCGGGCAGGCTTGCCTCTGTCAGGCCACCAGATACAAGCGTGTTGTTAAAATTCAAATCACGGAAACTCCACCTATGACATTCTGTCTGTTTAAATAAGCAAATCGCTTAAACTTTGATCACATGGGATGAATGGGATCTGCAAGAACTGCAAATTGCCTCGTTGCCTCAGAGCGTGAGAATGGCAGGATGGAAAGGAGCACTCTTGCTCACACGCTCAGGAGCTGCAAGAGCGCTGGAGGAGGTGTACCCTCACTGGCTGGTGCAGGGTGGCAGGACCGCACGCAGCAGGAAGGGCCAGGGGAGCCTCACGATACCTGGCTGGCTCTCCTCAAACTTCTCTTCCTTATAGTGATCAACAACAATATCTGTCTCCACCGAGATCAGCTTCTTCTTGTCAAACTCCCGAAGGTGCAAGAGTGTCAGTTCATCAAATTGCTCATAGCAGAACAGGACCTGTGCCAAAAAAGGGACAACACCACATTCTTTGGGATGTAACAGCACTTCTGCCTTCCCAAGGCAACTCCGCACCAAACGGCAAGAACATCACAAGGGAAACTAGCAGGTTCAACCCCATGGTGACTATTGCTCAGGGCCCCCAGTGAAAGCAAACCCTTGGAGGGCTTTGTTATCACGGGTAGCAGGTCTGCAGCTGAACAAGTCCTGCTGCCCCATGGAAAGTGAGAACCAGCACTAACTCCAGTCCTGAAAGGTCCTCCTGCCCGCAGAGGGCACCTGTAACACCATTACCAGCCCTGCACAGCAGTTCCTAGGCTCTTGTTCTGGGGTTCAGCAAAGGTATTAAACAGACGTCAGAATTAGATGTCCGCGCAAGTACTAACCCACCCGCAGAGTGTGACAGGTCCTTCCTGGCCTCACTCTGCAGTAGCCAGTCTGAGTGGAGACAGGGAGCCCAGGCAAAGACACTGCCGTGGCAGGGGTCTGCCACTGCCCTGCTCAGCTCTGAGATCCAGGTGAGCCCTGAGCACTGATGCCATAGCTCAGGGCGTTCCCCTGGCCACGGCACACTGCTCACCCACCTCCATGTCCTTTTTCTTCATGGCCTCAAAGTACGGGGAGTGCTCGGCCAGGTGCCGGTTGGGTGCACACAGGTAGTAGATGTTTCTGCTCCCTGCCTTCATGCGGGAGGCGTAGTCGGTCAAGCTGGTCAGCTGGCCTGCGGGCAGGGCGGATGATTCATAACGTAGCAGCTTTGCTATGTCCTCCTGAAAGAAATGTGCTCCTGTGAGCTGAGGGCAGGTGACCATAGCTCTACCTGACCACTCCCAGCCCCAAGACATCCCTCTGTAGCATGCAGGCCTGTTTGCAGCCCTGCAGAAAGGCTCAGGGGATTCTGAGTCCCCCCCTTTCCTGCTCCAGATATCAAGGAGGCAGAAAAGTGACCTAGACAGGATGTAGGTCAAGCTCTCCTGGAAATGGGAATGCAGGCAGAGGACAACAGTAGGGGAAAGCCCTACTTTATCACCTGTTGTAGTTCACACTGCATCAGGGAAGGCTGACAACACAGTGTGGGTACAGAGACTCCGCAGTGTCTTGAATTAAGTGGGAAGCAGCATCAAGTCAGAAAGAGTGGGAGTTAGGGCACTAGAGAATACGTAGGTCTTGTTAGATTGAGGAACACAAGTTTTGGGCATCTAAGATTCACAGAGAAGTAGCAGCCCCCCTCATCCCAGGTCACCATAGGACCAAATCCTCTTTCCCAACAGCTGCAGCACTTCAGGACTCCTGGTACCTTGACATCCTGCTCCGCTATCGTGACAATCCCCTCTCTCATGAAAACACCGTAGTCCTCAAAGAATTTGGCATATTTCTCAGGGTCCTTCTTGCTCTGGTCAATGAAGAACTTGATCAACCTCTTCTGCAAAACATCTCGGAGCTTCCTGCAGCAGGAACAAGCCTTTTTAAAGACAGCTACTGGACCGAGACAAGAGATTTTAGGTGAACATACCTCTGCCTGTGCAGTGTTTTAGTGATGCATTTGCAAATACGAGGACGAAGAAACTCTAGGACCACTGTCTCCTTTCCATGGCTCTACATCTGTTCTTTGTATCTCAGTCAAGAGCAGCTCTTGAGCTGGAGACATAGCTAGGGTTTGATACAAACGTACTCAGCTGAAATCTTCAGTAACTCCAGTGACTTGGTGATGCTGCAGGACATAACTAACCATGAACAGGGCATCTGTCTCACTCCCACAGCTACCCTTAAACATGGGAAGGAAGCAGCTATAAAAGGGTTACAGTTGTAGGAATGTTTTCTGAAGGCCTGAAAATCCACTGTGAAGTGACAGGGTTAATTTGGTGACTATAGTGAGGCATTTTACAGCTGTAGAATACAAAGTTAACCATCAAACCTAACAAGGTAACAGCACCAACACTACGGACAAGAGCCTACTCTTATCCTTCCCTCCAGTTCCAACAATGGCAGGTGTTTGAGAGGGGACTGAAAGGATAAAAAGCAAGGAAAAACCATAAGGAAAAACCAAAATCAGATCTAAGGGGTTTCATAGAGGAGACTGGCCTGCTAGCAGTCAGCTTCACTGGCCCTCAGCACCAAATGGAAACCCTGCTGGCTGGCACTCAGTTGACAAATGTGCCTGTGAGCACAGCAGAGCTTTGAAGTAAGCGTGGAGACAACAGGCACAAGATGCTGTTTGAAGACCTACACGTAAATAATGGTGACACTAAAGTATGGCCCAGCTTCCTAGTACTGACAGCTGACTTACTGTTTGGTTTTGTTTTCCAAACCACTTGGTGGTGCAGAACAGACACTTTAAATAGCAAATTCACTGCTACCGCTGTAAACCAGAGATACTGAAAGGCAGTGTAGGGCATCAGGGGCACACGGCCCAAGCAGGCGGCAGCAGACTGCATGACACAGGACACTGCTCCCACATCTCAAGATATGACCAGCATGGCTGAGAACTCACTTCATAGACTACAGAAATTCTCAAGGATGGAAATGCTGCAGCTTATGTGCCAGGTCTTTCTAACTCCAAGCCCTTCTAACTATCCCGCAATGTCCCCCCCTCAACCAGCAAGAAGCCAGAAGAGCCTCAACAGTCCACCGTATCTACCTCTTGCTTACCTGATAAGGGCACTCTCCTGCAGCAGCTCCCTGCTGAGGTTCAGAGGTATATCCTCGCTGTCCACAACACCTGGAACACAGAGCAACCCTTGAACAGTGAGGCAAACACGAGTGCCAGGCTCAGGAAAGCAGCTTCTCGCCTCACCCCTTGTGGAAGCCATAGTCCACAGCCCACTATTCCTGGTCCCACCACACACCTCTAAGAAAACGCAGCCATTTAGGTAGGATGTCTGCAGCTTTGGTTTGGATGAGAATTTTGCGGCTGTAGAGGGCAACGCTGGAGCCCAGTTCCCTGCTGATATCAAACATGGACGGTTTCTGCAGGAACAAGAGAAAAGGGTAAACACCAGCACTGTACAGGGCACCCCACTGCACACTACACTGCAGTATCTCTGTGGCTGCACCAGCTGGCCAGGTCACACTGTGGTCCTTCGTTACCAGCGCTGAACCCAACCACAGTTAAAATCTTGGCTGTCTTCCCTAGAGACCTACCTGAGCCATCTCCCTGCTCCTGTCGTGGCTCCATACCCCCACAATTATCCTCTGGCACCCAGCCCACTGCAGAGATGCCACACTGGACAGTCCTCCCTGCCGTTCTGCAGCCTTAACTGCCTCCTTTCCCTAAGAAGCTCTCTCCTATTCTCTCCTCTTCAGATCAACCAGGCAGGTGTCCCACTGTTCCCTGGACAGAAGGGCACGTACTTGCTCAGGCACGTAGAAGATGCTGCGGATGTTGAGGGGAGCATCGGTCTTGTAGTGCAGGACGTAGCGGGGCTTGTCATAAGCCTGTGCTATGAAGCGGTAGAACTCCTCATGCTGCCACTCGCCGATGTCCTTGGGGTCCAGCATCCAGAGTGCCTGTGGAGGAGGAGCAGGGAGATGAGTTCCCATCAGCTCTCAAGACCTGCGGCCTCACCGCAGGGCTCTTCTTTCAGAGTTACGCTTTCCCTCCAGGATGCTGGAGCAAGGAAATAACGACCTTTCAAAGAGAGTCCTCTGCACAGCCCGAGGGCAGTGGCTCAGGCACGTTATCACACAAGAACAAATTACTACCCCTCAGCAGATCTTGGGTCACCTCCCACAGAGGTGCTCCGGCCCTGCAACATATATAAGACAGCTTTGTTTAGCCCAAAACAAAAGGGATTTGGCTAACATCCATTGCCTCATACCTGCTGCTGGCCAAGAGCATCCTGGACAGTTATTGCAGCTTGGCTGACTGGCAGTAGCGGTCAAGTATCACACTGCCTGACCAGCGAGCAAAAGAAAAGCGAAATTTTAAGTGGGTCTGTTGCAACCAGGCTGCCTTGGGGGAGGTCACTATCCCACCACGAGGTCAGCTGAGCGCTTGTGAAGCAACTCCCGGATTGCCTGCTTTCTGCTTGTTTGTTCTGGAGCAGTTTGGGAGATACTTTGTGAACCACTCAGCCACCCCTGCTGCAGGGTCAGCAGTACCATTTCACGCACCAACACACGAATTAAAGTCATGAGCTCCAGACCGGGTCCTTCCCTGTGGCCACGCTTTCCACCTGCTGCTGCTCTAAACCCCCCAACGCTTTCTGGAGCATTCAGCCAACGCTCACACCACATTTAAGTTTTCAGTACCTCAGCAAAAGGCATCTAGCAAAGACATGGGAGGTTCTGCCCATTTAACAAGCATGAGGACTCAACTAAGAATCTCCTGTTTCCAGCTGGGTGAAGCCCACTACTCTCGCTACCACTCTGTTCTACTCGAGCCCTAACGAGTGACAGGAGTGATCACTGGGGGCAATACAAACATCCAGCCCACCCTCCACCTACCAGTCCAAGGGATTCTGGGCTCTGGCAGCCCTGCCACGCTGCCATACACCTTAAAGCTGCGTCTGCCTCAAAGTCTCGTTCCACAAGCGGCTTCATCACATTTCCAGTACACGCAAGCGTCCCGTAGGGTTTGCAGGATCACAGGTGGGATTACGGACTCAACTGGATACTAAGGTGCTTTACAGCAGCTGTTGTTAGGTAAAGTGCTACTTTCCCAGAGGCTGATTTGTAGCTAGTTATCACAGTTAGACTGGAAAAGCCTCTAACTCCATGTTGTCAGCTACACGGCAAGCATTCAAGGGCTTATCTAGGAAAATCCACACCAGGGATCTAACTATGGCTCTGTTTACAGTGAACTGATGTTGATGTGTGGAAAAATGCAAAACCAAGTTCCTGGATAAAGAAAAGGCCTGAAATGGGAGTGTAATGAGAATAAAGCTGTTGCTGTATCCCAAGGGAAAACACACTTTCTGATAAGAAGATAAAAGTACACGACTCTATTAAGGGCATTTCACCCCTTGCTCTAGTCCTTCTCTTCTCTAGGGAGTCTGTTCTATTGATTGTCAGGTAGAAAGAGCAAACAGCTGTCTAAATCTGTTTCTGATTTTGCAATTTAAGGGAAACGGCTACAAAGCCTTTGGAACAGAAACACTATTATGCAGGAATCCAAATAAATATCAGTGACTAATAACGCCAATTATAGAACCTTAGATAAATTAACATGATAAAATATTTAAGTACAGTCTTGAAAGTCTTGTGCATTCAGTGCCACATTCCAGGAAACAAAAAAAAAAAACAACCAACCCACACTCTCTCTACCTGCTGTCTTAGGTGAGGAAACTTTAAACAACCAGAAAAGGAGATCCTGGAAATGATTAACGGATTTTTGTTTTAAAGATAATTAATTTCCCCTAGGTGATTCCTGCAATTGGGCCAAGAACTTCCGCCTAAAATGGGTCTGCCTGTAATATAATTTTAAGTGGTCAGAAAATGCCAGCATCAAGCAGTGCTCAGCGAGGAGCTGGGAAGAAAACCCGGCTGTGAGCTGAGGCACCAAGAAAACCAACCACGCGCTGGCACTGGCTATCCCATGCTGAAGGACAGAAAGAACTGCAGCAAGAGGTGTCAGCACACCAGCGATATGAGCGATCCCTACATCGCTAATACATCTCCTGGCTTAAGCAGTTAGAATAAGTATTATAAAGCACTGAAATAACAATTCTGATAAAGGGAATATCCAGAAGATAACTATAAATAAAAATTGCTTTGCTTATCTGCAAGAATGATCTCCAACAAGAGAGCAAGCAAGCAGTTCCAGGCATGACTTCGTCTGGCTTGTCTCCTTTTGTTCTAATTAACTGATCATTACAGGGTCTGTGATATCCTCAGCAATCCTCCCCTGCTTTCCAGGGACAGCAGCAGCTTTACGCTGTTTCCTGTCTCCAGTGGAGGATTGCGATGGTTCATCTCCACAAGTCACCTGCCTGTGGCCGTCCTGCTCACCTGTAATGTGTTAATTCTTCTCCCATTGAGGTACAGTGGGAAGCTGATGAAGTTACTGTATTTTGTCACCACCTCTGGAATGGAAAGAAGACACAGAAGAGTCACATTTGTGTAAACGACACAGTAAGAATTTCTCATGAAACAGCAGGTGAAAAGTGTTGCGTGAGGAAAATGGCTGTAAATTTACTTCCTGCTCAAGTGGCAGCAACAGACTTCACACAGCCCCTCAGCAGGTCACAGCATTTCCCTCCTTCACTCACCCTTGACTCGGTCTTCATTTGCAAACTCCTTGCAGTCGTCTTTGAGATGTATAATAATCTTAGTTCCAGTTCTGACACCAGACGCTTCTGCAATCTCAAACATTCCTGAACTAGGATTAGAAACAGACCCCGTGTCAGCTTGTGCCTCAGGTACATCCATGATGGGATGTAAAAATGTTTTATTAAACGAAGAGCACACACAACACGTCAGCGCCAAGAGGAAAAGGCAAAAAACTTTGAATGCTCTCTACGTCTCTGAGAAGCCCCCCAAAACACGTGGCTGTCTTCCCTACAGGGACTCCAGGCCCAGGACACACTGCTCTGCAAAGACACCAGCAGCCTCTACTGAAAAGGAAACAAACTTCAAACAAACTTCAGGTTGTGCGGGCCCAGCCTTCAACTCCTCTCCTAGATTTCCTACAGTGACTGCAACACCCAGCTCCTGCCTTCTCCCTTGACAACGCTGACTTGTTTGTGGGCCCTCAGTCGTCTCTCCACTGGAGTATGCAGTAACTGGTTACGATGAAAAGCAGTCGTGCTCTGCTGAAGACAGCTCGTTCTGGATGACCATTCCTACCCTACTGCTAAGTGGGATGGGGATCAACCACCGGTGAGAGCGCTGCCCCAGGGGAGAGACGACAGCAGCGATGACAGACAAGCGTTCCACGTGTATGGCAGCACAGACTGCAGTATACAGCAGCTTGCCTGCAGCTCAACATAGTCTGATGTCTCAGTCACAAGATGGTTTTTTTCAAGAATTTAAATAACTTAGTAATTGCTTTATTCCTAGGAGATTTTAAGGGGATGCAGAGCTTTTCACTCCCAGTAGCTCTAATTTCAACAAGGTCCAGCAGTCCACAGCTTTGTCATCGCAGATCTTTGCAACTTCAAGCTGAAAGCACACAGCCCTGACCCACAGAAGACCTGTACCCACAGAGCCTCAGCACTGCACGAGCCCTGCCTACTGTGGGTGCCCTCAAGCAAAAACCCAGGGAACAACCAGACCAAAGAGATTAAATTTGTCTCTCCAGACTGGGGCACTGCTAAGATGACTGCCTGCCAGCAGCGAAGGAACAGGAGAGGCAGGTACTCTCTTTGTCTGCAACACGCCTGCTCTGACAAAGCGAGTTTGTCCCTGTGGTTTTCACCCTAGCACATCTGGCCACGCTTTCTTGCCGTGTATAATTTGAGCAGGATCTAAACCAGTAAGCCTGGTCACGAAAAGATAACACAAGCCCTGTCTTGCTTTGCACAGCTTTCAGTCCATGCCTGGTCTGGACACAGCCCCGCCACGTTTCCATCCCATTCTGCAGCCTTACCCATCCGAAGACCAGTGGTAGCCTGGGCTCCCAGGCTCTGCAGACTGCGAGAACACCTCCACTTTATCGGCCACCATGAAAGCTGAGTAGAAACCCACTCCAAACTGGCCGATGATTTTACTGCTGGCTTCAGCTTGGCTCTGCAGAGCATCTAGAAAAGCCTGGAGGAACAAAGGAGACATCGAACGGCACACAGTGACTTCAGGTACCACTGGGAGGCTGCAATCCATCCTCCAGCTGGGCTCCTCATGCACTGATCCAGCCCTGTGCCAGGTCCAGTACCCTCATCCCACACTTCTGCATCAGCGCTCTCAGGATGGTGCCCAAGGAAAAGGGTTTCTCCCACAGAGACTGCACTGCAGGAAGAGGGGAGCATAGCTTAGGGCAACACTCACTGCCACTAGCAGTAAAGGAAAACAAGTGAGGGCTCAGTCAGGAGCACGACACCTTAAAGTGGTGACTCCAGAGATGAAAGACACAGCTGCTGCCCTCCCAGCCCCAGGAGTTGCTTTTGGGAGTGAGGGCAGCCAGGTGCAGCAGCATTACACACAGGGCCCATTAGCGCTGCTCGGGCACCACCGGCCTCCCACAGCACACAGCAGAGACCATTAAGAGCCAGAAGACTCCACAGGTAGGGTTTCACCTTCCAAGAGAGGTGTAATTTCACAGCTGGGCTGGGGGCCGAGGGACAGAATGGAATAAGTAATTATTGGGAGAAAGAAAGTGGCTGTAATTGGAGAAGACTTTTCTAAGGGGGGGAGAAGGGGCGCCTCATCCCAAGTTACCTTTGAGCCTGATCGAGCAATGGTACCGAGGTTAGAAACCAGCTCCTCCTGGGTCATCCCAATACCTGTGTCCTGCAAAGAAACAGCAACTGTAGCTGAAACATCAGTAATGAAGCACTGCTTTAGCATTCAGTACCCGAGCAACTTCTGCCTCTGACTCCCACTCTCTCCCAGCCAGCTGAGCAGCAAACGCAACAGCAGACTTCCAGCTGTGACTCCACCTGCACACAGTCGGGACAGTGGGCTGCACACAGCTCTGAGGGGCAGCCACAGCTGCCTTGTGGCTATAAACTACTAGAAAGTTCAAAATCAAGCCTTTCATTGAGAGAAAATAAAACCACGCCAAGACAGGCTGGTTTCCTCACTCTCTCTAGAAATGCACAGGATGGTTGTGCTGGAAAGAGATCTCAACCCAGCCACAGCCTCACCGTGCCAGGTGCCGTGCACGTACAGAGAGTTTCCATTCCAGAACAGCTCCAAAGGTTCCGGAGTTGAGAAACAGTGAGAAGCAGCTTATTTCCAATCTGCAGATGTGGAACTGATGCCCTCACACCAGGAATCAGCAGCACAGCAGCGAACCCCTTAACTGTCAGGTAACGCAGACCCTTGTCTACAAGCACCACATTCGCTGATCTCCATCTACTGTCTGTCTTTTCCTTCCTCCTCTCCCCCTCACACTGTGCTCCACGAGGCTCGAGTATGAAGCTGTCAGTGTCCAGGTCCCCGAGACCTGGACAGCAGCGCCCGTGGGAACACAGCACTATCCCCAGCTGGAAGTACAGCGCATCGGCTGCACCTCATGGTGCTCTGTCCAGGCTTTGAAGGGACACGTCTTGTCGTCTTCCCCAGTTTAATCCAGATTTGCACTCCCGCATGCAGACAAACAACTCCCTGCTGCTAGCACATGCCTCTCAGGCGGCAGACCCTGCAGCAGCACCATCCAGAAAAGTCAGCAAAACAAGCTAGAGCGGAATTGGCTGCGGCTAGATGGCTTGGAGGTGAGATGCCAGAGTGACTTCTGGCACAGCATGCCTCTACCACCCATGTGGGGCATTTACTGGGCTTATTTACTAGCAAAGTAAGTTCATGTCAGTACCTATTTTTTTAATATAGTGTTTAATTCCACTGAAAGATAAAACAGCGGTCAACTTGAGAGGTTATTGAGTGAGGTGCCATGTGGGTAAGATATTTTTCTCTGTCCCCACAAGTCACGGCACAGCAACACCTTCCACTTGATTAAATATGGTAAGGCCAGTTGTCTTGGCTGAAAAGAGGGATGATGCCCGGTAAGATCTCAACAGTGGGAGATGAAAAGCCAGGAAAAACAAACAGGGTATGGCAAAATCTCAGGAATCTGACACGGTCCCATCCCCCAGGGAAGAAAAAGCCAGAGAGAAAAGTTTTCAGCATCTGGTTCAGGTTTTGTTCGTGCCAGACCCTAAACAGAACTCTTAACTCCTCTGATCCACTCCTATTTATAGCACAGCATGTCATTCCCAAATTCCAGCATGTTAAAAAAAAGTATCCCTACCCTGTGAATTTATTTGGCTATTGAATTCCAAACTCCCTGCCAAACTTATTGCAAAATGCTTAATGACAATTCCTGGAGACTAGTTTGATGAGGGTGAACGGCAACGAACAAAGACAGCACGGCTCAAGACGGTCTGCTCTTCCAACAGCCGCCGAGCCGCTATCAGGGAAAGCGGAAAGCGTCCTTTTCGGTGGCCGGCCAAAGATCCTGGCAAAGCAGACATTTCCTACTGCAGGAAAACACCTGGGCGGATTACGATGAAAACGCCATCAAGATTCAAACCGCTCTCGCAGTGTTGCTGTTTCCTGCGGTTGGCTTTCGCACTGCGCTTCTCGGCTCTCTTCACCAGATGGTGCTGCTCAGGGGAAGAGGGAATAAAGTGGCAGCGGAGAGACGGGAGCTCGGCTTCTGCAGAGCAGGCCCTCTTCAGCGATGGGAAGCAAACGAACCTGCCCATGAAGAGCCCGCCTGGGGCTGGGCAGACGCAAGCGGTGGCAGCGCTGGCTCCATGGAATCCAAGGAAGGAGCTGGTGGGACTTCCACTGCCCTTCTCTGTGCTGCACAGGCTGCTGCTCCGCCTGCAGACATCTTCGCCAGGAGCCACCATGTCACCACGCAACCCTCCACAAACACTTTCTACCCGCCATCGGCCAGCATAAATGCAAGGACTGCCACTGCTCCATTACAACTTTTCTTCCCCTGCAGACAGTTTCAAGCCTTCAGTCTGTGAGAAAAGTTTTATCAGGCTGAAAACAGCCACAGCAGAGTTATTCGTAAAAGCACAGAGCAAATTGTACGTGGGGCTTCCCAAATTACAAGACGTGAGGTGTATGTTCAGAGTTCAAAGTGCCAAATGCTACTCCACAGCTTGGAGAAACCTGTATACCACGAAACAGAGTTCAGTGCGCTGACACTTCATTAGCTGAAGGTTAATTACAGAAGCCCTTCTGTTACGCAGCAGAACAACAACCTACTCACCTGGTTGAATTTCCCTTCTGGGGTTTCTTAGGGTGCAGAATAAACAGCCTCCCCCAAACCATCCCCTCTGCGGGACAACACAGCAGGGGACCGACCTTCACCCCACCTTCTGAGGGACTGTGAAGAGCTCCATGGCCACACTTGTTGAACATCACTTCTGAACTAAGTACCATTTACCCCAAAGACACAGCAACTGAACGTTGCTTTTAGCACCTTTTTGTGCGTGGAGACCTCCCAGATAGAGAGCCTGCTGTTGAACCGCCCGGGACCTTTGTGCTTTCTCTGCACTTTGCTCTAACCTCTGTGGTGTGGGTACCGGACGCCTGCAGAGACGGCTCTGTGTAAGGACGGCTGGATAACTGCCTGGCACGCAGTACCTCAGGGCTCCCACCACGACATCCTCTGTGTTCGCTCCGCAGCCCCGAGGACCCTCATCTTCCTTGATAGAGGGGTAAACGAACACCTTCAGCCTCACTATGTCTCCTCAGATCAGTCAGCCCACAGCTCTTGTATTCATACCACACTTTTTGGTAAAGCAGAAAGAAACTGCACATAATTACAGCAACAAATCTAGTTTAAATCAACAAATTGCTTAGTTTAGTGGGTAAACACGAACCTAGGTAATGTGACATCTTTGCTCATTACCCGAGTCTAATTTAAGGTATTGCAGAGCCTCGTTACACCAAACAATCCATTAACTAACCATTAACTGCTGCCTTTGCCACAGCTGCACCTGAAAGAATGCTTGCAGTTAGAGGTACATATCTGAGCTACTGTGCCTTTCATTTTGCTGTGTTGCAAAACAAACACTTGAAACGCTAATTTCAGTGCAGAGTCTCAACAGGACATCAGAAGAACACTGACTACATTATAAAATAAGGATGCGTTGCTTTCACCAACTGATAAGGTAATAAAATCCCAAAATGACCGATTAGCAAGCGTCCCCTCTGTTATTTAAATGCCTCGCTCAGAGAGATTTAAAATTCACAAGACCAGGAGAGCAGCCGCACTGGAGCACCGTTGTGGTTTAGAACCAACACGGAATCTGCAGCAGCCAGGAACAGAGAAAAAGGCACAACGAAACTGATGCATAGATACAAGGTAATCTTGGCACGTGGAGGCTGTCCAAAGCAGAGTGCCTGAGGTTTCCTTTCCTTTCCAATACCCAGTGTTAACACTATTTTCAACAATGCCAAGCATTGCTACAGGCTCCGCCTCCGCCCATCCAGGTCTAAATGCCCGCTGTTCAGAAAACTACTTTTATCCACTTTGAATTTCCCATTTCTAAATTCGAGGTGCTCTTACTGTGGCATGAAGAGGAAGAAAAGATTCTGCACTTCCTTCCCTCGTCCGCAGGTTATTTGAGATGCGTTTACATTTCTGGTTCTCTCACTTATTTGTTAAAGATGATGCAACGACTGGAAGCTCTAACCCACCCCTGCAATCAGTGGCACGTTTCTGTAGGCTTAATTGCACCAGAGGCTTGTCCAAGTACAGCCAGCTTCACCCCTCCATCTCTACCTGCATTGCTGTCCACCTCCTGCTCCCGTTTCCCCAAGCCCAAGCGGCAGACGGGTGCTGTGCTGCTGCAACACAGCGAAAGATGTAACCCTCTCTCTGCTGCAGCCTGTGAGCACAGGGTGGCTGCCAGGACATGACCCAGCACGGAGGGGGACCGGTTCCCCGAATGCACCGAGCTGCGTTGGACACGCGGATGCACCTGCATTCCACTGCTAAAGCCCAGGCTGTTTATAACTCATAAGCCAGGAGAGATCTGCTCAGTGATACAGGGAGCTGTTGCAGGGAGGAGCGGTGTTTGCAGTCATTTTAACTCCTCCCAAACACAGCAAACTTGTTATTCTGTGGTTTCGCAGGCACTGATTTTGGATGACTGCAACATTGAGAAGGCAGCGCGGCAAAGAGCACCGAGCAGCCCAAGCTCTGGCAGCAATTACGCTGCTCACCCGTGGCAAAACAGCAGCCACACTCCCTCACCCAGCGGCAGCAGCTATTAGCTCTGTAAACATTTCAAACAATTTCCTCTTAACTGCTAGCACTGTCCTAGCCCTAAATTAAGCATCAGCCACGAAAACAGCTCCAGTTCCTGAGCTCACGCAGACAGAGGGTTACCACCAGACACGGCAGAGCTGCGTGGCAGCAACGCCGACTGCACCGCAGCCGAGCGCCGGTCACCAGCCGGCTGCGGGGAGCCCAGGCAGGTGTTGAAGGAGAGCTCTGTGGTCACAGCGCTTTGGGGTCTGTAAGGGGTTTTTCTGTTCCCACCTCAAAGAGTCCAAAAACATGTCTGTAATGCCTCAGCACACAGAACTGCAGAGCTCTGCAGATCTGTCCTCGTTGAAAACACACCCCTAACATTTTCAAGTGGATTTTCTTCAGAGATCTGACCTTGCAGACTGTGGCTGCTACCAGATGGAGCTGTCCTAGAAAAAGAATGAGGCAGTTTTCAAAGGGATGGAGGAAACCGTGGTATTTGCTAAAACAACAGGACTTTGGTGAAGGAACTGAGGTAGTGTAATCCAGTGGACTAGACAGTGAAAATCTCCCTCTTAGCTGATACAACACTTGGCAATGCATAGGTAGGATATCCCCGAATGAGGACATGATATTAAAATTCTGAGTGTTGCTATGCTTACAACTGAAATCCAGTCCTGGCAGAGAAGCAAGCAGAACTGCAGTCACTTAACAGAGCTGACCGTAGTCCTTTACCAGAGCTAGATAATCTCTCCCAGGAACAAGCCTGTAACAGAGGCCACCACATGTTACAGACCTGCCTTTTTTCAACTGGTAAGACACAAAGAGATGCCACAGGGCTTGGAAGGGGAGGAATCCAGCAGATCCAGGGGCCAAGAGCAGCCTGAAGATCTGAGGACAAGGACCTGGGGGTCAGTGAGACAATGGGACCTTTCTAGAAAAAACTGGGGTGACTATCGCTACAGCTCACACACAAGGGACCTTCTGCTTGCTGTTCTGGTGAGTCACGGTGAGCACAGAAATCAAAACAGCAACTAAGGGGCAGGTCCATCTCTGCCTCAATCCTTGCAGGGTTTGGTTTTTTTTTTGCACCTTTGCATTCCTGAAAGGTAGGGAAATGATCTGAATGAGGCTTGTTCAAAGTAATCATATGCAGTATGTTTCTTCAAGAGGTTATAAATAAACCCTTCACTGGAGGTAAGGAGCTTTAGGCACTACTGAGAAGGCAAACCTATTAAAAGAGATTGGAGTAGCGCTGTTCTCTCTCCCTTCTCAGAGTGCAGTACTGCCGCAGTTAAAAGCCTCCCAGTTAAGACTCATTTAGTCGCATTAGAGATGCACAGGCAGCCAGGTAGGGGGTTATAAAAAGACAAATCCCTAACACATCTAATTGGGTATGACGTCAAACGCACCCTATCTGCAAGGTGGGCAAACGGGTCTTTTAACCAAACTGCCAGAGAAGGGGACAACTTCCACAGTTACAGGGCATGAGTTGTAAGAATGTCTTGACGGGTTCAGAAGCTACGGTGTCCACTATGATCTCAAAAGGGTAAGAGGACAGCAAGGCAGGAATGACAGCCTACCTGGGGCGAAACGAGAGCTCATTAAAGAATCGGTGTTACACAGCAGTCAGAAAAAAGCAGTAGTCAGGTGCGATAGGAATAGCAAAGCCTCTGCATTACGGTTTGAGAATCTTTGGGTTGCTGATTGTGTTGCCCACTGACGATCACTAACTTCCCCATGGCAACCACAGCTGCTTGTTTTGCAGAGCAACAGAAGTATAAAATAACTGAGCAGCCTCCAACAGCAAGTGCTTTTGTCCCACATGAAAAACAGCAGATAGTGTGTTCCGCCTGTGCCACATCTCCCCTGGACCTGCTATGGTCAGCCTTCACTCACACGCTGCTCTCTGCCTCATTCTCTGCTCTCCTGAGAATTGTCCACACGTACACTCTCACAGCAGACACTGGTCCACTGGGAAAGCTACCAGTTTGCCTTCTTTGCGTTAAGAAGTTTGGCATGAAAACACCAAAACTGAGCTTCAGCCTTCTACCCTGGACAACAACCACTAAGAAGAGCAATCAAAGTAGAGAGAGAAGGACCAGCTCCACCTTCCCTCACTGGGTCCCACAGGTGAGCACGCGTACACTTACTGCCCCCCTCCTGCTAAGCATCTTGTCACCAGTAGGCAACGATCCAAATCAGAACTGCAGAAAGGAGGACAGACAAGTGCTATGGTACTGCCACAATCTACAGTCCCACCTGTACATCAGGGCAGAGCCTCAGCACCAGCTGGACTTGGCCGGTCCTGGAGCAGGAGGAGACAGAGACACAACAGGAGGTTCTTCTCACCACCCCAGCATCTCTCAGCAACTGAGGTGAGAGGGAAGGTCTGAGAGCTACCATGTAACAGCTCTGAGTTAGGGAGGGGACAAAATTCCTTCCCAAAGATCAGGATGAAACCAGACTCCCAGCTTTTCCACTAGTGAGAAATGCACACGCAACCCAAGAAGTGCACCAGACAAGGTACTGGGAGAAAAGTTGCCGGGAGTTCCTAACAGAGAAGAAAGGAGTGGCTAATTTTCCTATGGGGGCAAGCGGAGAGCAGATAAATTGGTGGTTTCTCATCAAATCCTCAGGTTACAGCCTCATGAACCAGAGTTCAGCTGAAGACAAGACACTTCTTCACGCAGGGGAGGGCATCCATGGGACTGTGCTGCCACTCAGCTTCCACTGATCCTTCCTGGGACAAAGACTAGTGATGAGAGCAGGAGGGAATAACGCTCTCCTGTTACCAAAGGGAGGTACCTGGATCGTGATGGTTCCCTTTCCACTGTCCGTCTGCAGATGGATCTCCATCTCTGGCAAGGCCTTCCCTTCTGCCATCAGCCGATGACGCAGCTTCTCCAGCGCATCGCTGCCATTGGAGATCAGCTCCCGGATAAATACCTGGGGATGAGACACAACCTGACGCTGCAGCCTGGCCTCAACCACTGCACAGGGCTCCCAGCGACCTGGGAACTCATTGCCTACTCACAAGCTAATTTCCAGCTCACTAGAAAAAGAACTCCGTTTTCCCATTATCTGCCAGGAGAACAGTTTGTCTGAATTCAATATTAAAGCACAGAGGGTCTGAGGCTCACAGCGTCACCTGGCCGTACTTACAAATTGTTTGGAAAACACATTTTCAAGGCGTCTTAAGGAAACGTCATTCAAGAAAGCATGCCATGTGAAAAGCACAGGACTTGCTGGAAAACTGTGCAGGCATTCTCCCAGCAATACCGTTTCGGTTGTACTCCTTGACAGAGACAGGGCTTTGCCAACAGAAAATCTACCAGCAAATAGTGGATTCCTTACCTCCTTCTCTGAATACAAGGAACGGGCAACAATGTCCAGCAGTTTCTTTGTTTCAGCCTGAAACTCATGTTTAGAAGCTGCACCTAGAATAAAATCACACACACACCTTTAAGGCTCTTCACCAGGGTCCTCATAGGAAGGGAGGCAAAACTGTAGTCTTAACACGTGCTTCAGCTTCCCAGGAGAGAAAGCCTGAAGCAGGATGGGCCACAGGCAGCTGTGGCCTCCAACAAGATGACAACAAAGGTCCGTGCAATCCCCAACAGCTCCCTCGAGTGCCCCCCAAGGTTTATAGCCTGCCTTCCATACTCTTCCTTGACTCGATTTTCAAGGGAACCATCTGCGTACACCTTGCTCCAAGAGCTTCTACAGCCAGGTAGCATTTCTCATGTCCAAACAACACTCAGAGCCTTCAGCAGAAAAAGGCAGATTCTCAAACGTCTCTGTGGAGCAGGGAAGGGAGTGTGTGCGTACAGCCACCTATGCACGTAGGAAGCTGTGCCCAGGAAGAGAATTTTCCTCAGAAGAATAACACTACAACACATCTCAGCTGAAAGACCATCCTTGGTCTTTTAAAAAAAGCATTTCTCCTGCTAGAGGCACTAGCAAACGCTGAAGCAACATGGAGGAAGCCACAGGTCACACGTCACCTCTGCCATGCCTTGCCGGCGAGGACCTACATTCCCCAGTGACGGGGGTGAAGCCGGGGTGTGGATAGCAGCAGGAGCAGCGCATCAACCCCAGTGGGGGCTTCACAGCCTGGCAGTCTCAAAAGTACCTGCCAGAAAAACCATGGGAGCACCGAGTTAAGATGCTGTTTCTGCACTTGAATAACTCACGTTACTTTGCTTTAAAGCACCTCTCTCTGGAGATGTGCAAAGCACTTCATTCTAACTAAAAGGCTGACATGAGAATTCTCGTTAGACTTCCATGATCCATCACAATGACCTGGACAGGCATAGCTTGCTTCTGGGACAAAAAGTCTCACTTTAGGCAAATTCTAGCGCCTGCAGAATCTCTACATGTATGCATGACCATCAGCTGCCTGGTTAAGCTCACAGATGCAACTTCTTCCCACGGACTCGGTGGCCTCATTTCTCAGTAAAAGCTGTTCTGACGTACGCGTTCCAATTTCAGGGAGGTGATGGTGCAATACAGATTCAAACTGTAATCTGCCGGCTAGGATGCCATGACCAATGCCTGCACCTCCTCCAGAGGCACAAACGCTACCGCAGAGGTCTCACCCTCGTAGTCAGGGTACAGCTGTCCCCAGACCTTCTGCCGGGACTGCCTGCACCCCAAGAGCGCTCCCACAAGACACCTATGCCCCTGCCCACCTTTCACGTTCTCCGTGTTGCTGATGATGGTGTGAAGGGGCTCTTCTTCCTTGTTCTCTGCTGTCTGCGTGCTGTACATCCGGACAGCAGAAATGCTGGGGGCAGGAACGTTGTACCGGACGCTCCAATGACGGAGTATTTGTCTTTGGAGACATGCTGCTCCTTTTGCTAGGAGACAGAATTGAAGATATTTCAGTATAAATCAGAAGTATCAGCAGCAACAGGAGCACTCTTTAAAGGTCCCACTTAAGCAATCCCACTGGGAGTTACACTGTCCGAGCAAGACTGAAGGTCCCTCGCAATCCAACACCCACCGCTTCCCTCTGGCATTGCCTTCACTGCATAAGAAGGGCCAAACTGCTACTTTTGACTGTTTCTTCTCAACTCAAATTCTAGCCAGAAGATGACAATCAGTAGCTTTCACAACGAATTAACTGGTGAGGAAGAGGCAGTCTGCAGCTTTCATCGCTGTTACCTGGCCAAGCTGAAAACAGGGAACACTTCAATTCCCACGTTGCTGCCAGTGAAAGTGTAAAACCCTGGTACACGCAGGGCAGCCTGCACCTCCAGGAGATGCCTCTGCTGCACATGCAGCTTCTCTGGATGCTGCACTAACACTTACCACCGGGCAGACACCAAAGTCTATGTCCTCCTGCTCACTTTCATCCCGCTGACCGTAACCAGCTCTTGTACAAGCTCACTCCCACGTCTAGTAACACCACCAGCCAGCCCTGTTCGGCCCCTATCAGACAGCTGAGCGGTTACTTTACGGCAATAGATATTTGGCCCTTGAGTGTCCGAGCAGAGTTAACAGAACACAGGGATTACATCCTCCAACAACGTCAGCTCTGGCATAAGCAGCACGTGCAGCAACAAAGCCACCACTCAACAAAGCAATCAGTGGGGAAAATGAGAGAAACGCCACGAGCCCCGTTAAGGACTGGGATTCCCAGTTCTCCTTCCATTGTGCTCAGGTGAACTGAACAGTCTTCTCTCTGTCAAGGGAAGAAACAAAGCCAAACCTGGCCACAAAAAGACTGTTTACAGCACTACAGAGCTCTGTCCAAAGCCAGTTACTCTGTGTGATTTCCGAATTGTAGCAAGAATGGTTTGTGTCGGAGTAAGAGCCCAGAGGGTGCGGACTGGAATGAGCAGTTGCGCTGGGAGCGGTGACTTGGCCTTCCCCAACCCTACAATGAACATAAATGGTCGGGGCTGTTTTGGGGCGCACAGGAGCGACTGGGATGGCCTGGGCAGAGCGGGGAGAATCTGGATAAGCAGCAAAAGTGGCTGGAAGCAGTGACAAGCCCAGGCTTTTCTTACAGCTCCCTCTGTGCTTGCAGGCTGTTTCATCACGCAAGGAAAGGAGGCAAACCCTACACCCCAGGCTTGCAAGGGGCACATTTTCAAGGTGTCCTTTCTTGAGATGAACGGGTACAATAACACCCAAAGACTGAACTGAGAACCATTAGTGTAGTCAGAGTCCCAAACCGCACCTGTGACCTCTCTGGAAACACCTTCTTTGGCTGTCCACAGCCCTCCAGTCCAGCTGACACGCTGGGAGAGCTCCGCTCCCTCCTGAACCTTCCTCCACCTCATCACAGCCCTTGAACGAACTCTCCATCTCAGCCCTTTCAGCAACACCCCCCATTGTCCTCTAGCTCATCTTGGGAGGTCTCAGGCTGCCTTCACCAGTGCTCTGCAAACCTCCTGCGCACCTGAGCAGGTACTACAGCCAGTATGGTCATTGAGAACAGGTCCTGCCCCTCCAGACCATCAGGCTGGGCTCTTGCTCACTCTAGATCAGGTGAACACAAACCCCTGAGCTTTAACAGTGCTCCCGCCTCCTGCACCTCGTACCTCGGCTGACCGAGGAAGTTGTCAGTCCTCATTCTGCCTCCTCCTCACACAAAGCTTTGAACCAAGATCCACTTCTCCAGCCAGAAGCTCGAATTACTCCCTAGTCATTCTGCCCTTAAAGAGCCCACAAATAGTTCTTAATGCATCTGAACACCTCCTACACACATAACTGTTCGCTCGCTGCGTCACAAACAGTTCTGCCGCATTATCACAGGACACGTTCTTCATCTTTCATTCGACTGCCTTTGTTGGGCTCATCTGAGAAAGCAACAAGGAAAACAGCCCGGATGACCGAAGCAGAAAGCAGCAGAGAGCTCACCATGTGGCTGTCCAGCCCACCGAGCTTCAGAGAGGCCAGAGTCAGCCCGGGGACTACATATTTTAGTTATGTATTTACACAGGGTTTACATGTTTTATGCTCATTTTATGCTAGATGGTGTAGGACACTCTGAAAAATCTGTGCTTACATGCATGCACACACACATTTCCCAACCAGCAGAAATAAAGGAGGGAATTTTGCTCCCTCCCTGGCTCCAGGATCCAAGAGAGAAGCAGATCAGCTGCAGCTCCGTGCTAACCTTGAAGTCACTTCTAGAATCAGATCTCCAGGCAGCCGAGGCCCCAGCGCCAACAAATAGGTCAGCCCCCCAGCCCACAAACTAGCCGACTCTAGAAACTACAGCTATTTATGATTTTTGATGTAGCTCCCTACCTCTAAAGCACAATAATAAATCACCACCCATCCCTTCAGAAGTTATTTTTGGATTTGTGTAATGTTTGGTCTTATCATCCTTAATTAACAGCCCATCCTGTGCCAGGTAGAGACAAGGCTCATTGAATGCACGCTGCAGCATCTTCAGACCATTTGCCTCTTGCAGAGCCCTTGCCTGGCCAACTGGGGAAAGGCTCCTGGCAATTCTGGATATAGACCCACAATTATTGGCACACAAAAGCTCTTGAGAAAGTATCTGCTGAGTTAACAGGTTGAGTGATACTCAGAATGAGCCCCAGGAACAAATTCCTAAGACCAAGAGACAAAGAAGGAACATCTTTTGCCCCAGTTGAGTGTTGTGATGTGCTGGGACAAATCAGGTCTTTTTATATCGAGTTAATCAAACGCTGAGCTTTATCACAGTCCACATACCTTCCTATTTGCATCACCGCCCCACCTGCACCCTAAGAGAGAGCAGACACCCGCATTACTCTCCAGCTGACAGTTCTCTGGGAATCCTAAGTGATCCTGGGTGTATGACCACAGAGCGGCCTTGCACACGGGGAATTCGCCGCAGAAAAGAGAAGGACCCTCAGTCTCAGGGGCGCCTTTCAACCCAGGCACCAGGATGCCTCAGTGATGCTTGAACCCAACCAAACCCCTCCCCCAGGAAACACAGCCTCTTCTGGGAAAAGGACTGCAGTGAGCCAAGCCGAATGTCGGTTAGACATTTAGGGTGGGAAATCGAGCACAAAGCAGTGCACGGCTCAAAACAAAGAGGAGAATTTAGGTCAGCAGAAATTACCATAATAGCTCGATTGCCGTGCAGTCGCAAGCCTGAGGATGCTCTCGCAAGGAAAAGCACTAGCAACAAGGTGCTTCCAGCTCAGATGTCATTAGAAGAAAGGGCTCTCTAGCTGAGCACCACATCCGCTGTGGATCTCAGGAGAAGAGAGCCCCTGACTGATCCGCTCACACCAACAAGTCTCCCAAAAAACTCCGTACCAGCTTCAGCCTTCGGCATTACGAGAGCCAAGAGAAAACACTGCCAACTTTCCACGGTCAAAGGGAAGAGACAACTGTCGCCGCAGTAAGGGATCTCCACCTGCATGCAAGTGCAAGGACACCACCTCCGGCTCCTCCCTCTCCATTTCCACCCCACACAGCTTCTGCTCACTTTCCCCCCATCCCTCCTGAAGGACCTGAATGACAGGTTAAGGAACAAAACTCTGGCTCTGCTGGAGTACGTCTAACGGAGGCACACGGCTTATCTCTTAGACACGGATGCTAACAAGCCACTGGGGATTTCCGTGCTGGAAGAGCTGAGTTGCCCGGACACACTGAAGTGGTACGCGATGGCACAATAAATCTAACAATCTGGCCCTGATAGCGACCCTATTTGTCACAAGATTTCCTCTGTCACATTTTCTCTTCTTAACCCACAGGGAAACCACAGACCACACCGACAACCTACAAATCCGTCTATTAGGACCCAGACGACAGATAAGGAAATACTGAGCGCAGCACGGGCTGCTCACAGGACACACAGGAAGACACACACCATGTCTCGTTAACAACAACTCGCACGCACGTTTCCAGACCTGTGCTATGGCCTTGATAAGACAGTACATCCCATACTCGCGTCCTCGGAGTTTGGATTTTTGCAGCCCTCAGCCTTGCCGGGTCTCTAAGGTGAAATCCTGAGCTCAACCCTGGGAGACACAGACCCTTCAGGCTCCTCTGACAGGTGAGCTCGTACTGGGCCAGGGCCCCCGCCTCCTGCTCCTTTCCCAGTCCCCAGCTGACCTGGGCATGCTACACACCCTATATGAGCCTGCAGATGGACCTGGACATCCTATATATTCTATATGAGCCAGCAGATGGATCTGGACATACTATATGTTCTATATGAGACAGCAGAATGACCTGGACATGCTATATGCTCTACATGAGCCAGAACATGAACGTGGACATGCTGTATGATCTGGACAATCTATATACTCTATATGAGCCAGCAGATGAACCTGGACGTGCTATATATGATGCAGCAAATGAACGTGCACATGCCATAGGACGTGTGCGTGCTATACGCACCACGGGAGCCAGCAGATGACCCTGAGCACACCATATACC
>NW_009647739.1:1641998-1648632 GCF_000708025.1 Charadrius vociferus
ACGGCCTCCCAGATACCCTCAGCCGCCCCCCGTCCTCCTCAGGGCCCTCTGCTCCCCTCAGGGACTCCCAGATCCCCTCAGGGCCCCCTCCATTCCCCTCACAGCCCCCCAGCTCCAGCCCCCAGGCCTAACAGCAGAGCCGAAGCCTCATGCCTGGGTATGCCCGTAGGCCCTGTCCTCATGGCATGGGGTGGACCACCCGCCACTGCCCTTTCCTACCTGGGAAATCACTTTTCCTCCTTCCCCACGTTTCCATTCTTGCGGGCACCACCAGCCACAGCCGCCATTTTGTGCCAGCTCATCAGCTGCCACATGAGGAGTCTCCGTGCAGGTTTTGCGCTGCCGTTCTGCCCAAGCTCCTCCAGGAAAACAGCCTCCCTGGGCGCCTCGCTTGCAGCTCTCCCATGCCGAGTCCCTCCTTGCTCGGATCAGCTCAGGTTGGCCCACTTGAGCATCGGCAAAGCAGAGCCTATCCCATGCCAGGGGCCATTTCTGGGTTTTCAGGGTTGTCCTCCATCTTGTGACAAAGCTTGTAACTGGACAGTCCCTGTCCAGGATGCCACTGCCAAACCTTTCCTATTTTGATGGTTAAAATCCCTTCCATGTTTCTTCTACCCAGAGGGCTTGTTAGCAACGGGAAGCCAGGAACAGGTTACAAAACCACCAACCTCTCCCTGTACAGACACCCGTGAGGGTACCTCACAGTTCCTGGCCCAGGATTTGCTGCAGGCAGCTCCTTTCACACCACAGGTTGCGGCAGGAGCTCGGCCATCGGAGCCGGCAGAGCGTGGTGCGCTGCATCTCTCCCAGCTTCCCCATGGAGGGACCTCTCCCCGTACAGACACCCGTGAGGGTACCTCACAGTTCCTGGCCCAGGATTTGCTGCAGGCAGCTCCTTTCACACCACAGGTTGCGGCAGGAGCTCGGCCATCGGAGCCGGCAGAGCGTGGTGCGCTGCATCTCTCCCAGCTTCCCCATGGAGGGGACCGAGGGCTGAGGACAGGCTGCGCCAGGCTGGGAGCAGTCCCCACGTGCCACACCTTGGCCAGGCTCCCCTGCTCAACTTTGGGCAAATTGCTTAATATCCCATTTTCCCGATCCTCTGAAATTCCTCATCTCCTGGGACTGCTGTGAGCGTAGATAGATCATCAAGGCCTAAAGGGCTGAGGTATTGAAGAAAGGCTTTGGACGGGGTGGGGGTAAGAGAGGAAATAAACCGCTCCGCCGAGAGCCGAATTTGGAATGTGCGTGAGAGCAGAGCCTGGCCTCAATGAACACCACGGCTAAAAATAAAAGATCGAGCAGGTCTCATTTCAGTGAGCGCTAACCACTTCCAGACAGAGGAAACGAGGGCCTTCAGGAGGGAACCGTGACCACCGAACAGAGACAGCTTTGTAACCCCCAGGCTCAGGGGAGCTCACTGGAAAAGCCACGCGTGCAATTCGCTCCTGCTTGCAACTTATCCTTGGGACCAGGCCGATCCGCGTGTTGTTTTGGGAGATTTGCATCTCAGAAACACTCGCACACAGTGGGGTTTGTGTGATGCTGGATGTTATGGATTAGGTGCAACAAAGCCAGCATGAGCCTTTGCATCACTCCAGCACCCTTCTGCCAGGCTGCGCTTCCACCTGGAACTGACCCCATCCTTTCCTCGAGATTCCCTCTGCTGCGGCTAAAACCAAAATGACTTCTGAGCCCGTTTCCAACACTCCCCTCCTGCTGCTGTGTTCATTGCTACCTCCACTGACCCCACGGCACTCCTGAGCCCTGCTCCACCACCACACCCTACCAGAGCCCTTGTACCTGCTGTGAAGCACCCGAGTCCTCCTCCTACCTCACCTTGGGCTGTGTCACCCTCCTGCCTTGGGTCCGCTTTGACCAGTTAAGCTACGAAGCGTGTTCCTGCAGGGAAGGCTTAGGACCGCAGGGGATCTGGTACAGGTCCTCCCCTCTGTCCGGGCTCATTCCGGGCTCCATAGTGGCTGTCAGACCTTCACTGCACCAGGAAAACCACGGGCTGTAATTTGCCTTGGAATAACCACCTGGTGCACACCCAGATCACTTTGTAAGCCGTTAACTGCCTTCACTTACTGCTGTACACTGCGACCGACTTGGAGGAATGTTCTGCTGCTACAGCTGTGGACACCCACTGCTTCTGGCTTCAGACGTGGTTACTGACGGGGTTCCTGTCCCCAGCTGCACCCCCAGCAGGAGGGCTCCTCTTCCCACTGCTTCCGTCAGACCCTCACGCATCCAGGTGGAAGACCGGAGCAGGGAGGGCTTATGCAGGTGCTGTGGGCTCATCACTGGTGGGACAGCAACGAGCAACTGAGCAGGTGAACCTCAGCTGGTGTGCCTGCAGCAAGGAGAAACGTGCTCACAGCCTGCTGTGGGAGCAGTGTTGGTAGAAGTCAGGATAGCCGGCAGCAGAGAGCAGAGCGTGGTGGACAAGCAAAGAAAAGAGCAGAGAAATGAGTTGTTCAGATTTAAGCACCTTCTTCCCCTTCAGAATTCAGTAAGGGGCAAAGGTCTTGGCCACCCCCTTCCGGTGACAGAGATCCAGCACTGATCTCCAGTGCGTTCTTGCCTTAGAGATTCTCATGTTTCTAGGATGCTGCTCCTTATTACCAGTATCTCTCCCATCAAAACACAGGCAAGGACCTGAAAAATGAGATGCCCATTTGGTCTTCAGATCTGCTGATTTCCTATCAGAAAGGAGAGTGGAGTGAAGCCCCCCTGGCACAGGGGCTGAACACTGCGCCCAGCTCCTCCTCAGGTCTAACTTCAGCTTTGCACTTCCCTTCTCTCCCTGGTCAAGTATCTGCTCTTATCTGAAACAACTGCTCCATCAGGCTGGGATTATCAGATCTAAATCTATCCCTTCCTCTGTGCTCTCACCATACTTCAGGTTGTACTTAAAAAAAATATTCCGGTATTCGGTATTTGCTTCCCATCAGGTTTTTTTTTTTTTTTTTCCACTCTTCCCCAGGAGCGGGAACGCCAGGGAGCTGCAGCCCGAGAGCCACACCACCTCTCGGTGCTCCAAACAGGACTCGGCTTATCCAAATCCGGAAGCGGTGCCGACGTTTTTAAAACGGACGCTACTTAAAGGTATTAGTGAGATTGAGCGCAGTTATCCTAACCTTGGGTGTCAGGCTTCGCTGATCCTAGCGGGCACCAGCCAAGTGGAACCATCCTTCAATCCAAGCAGTTTTACCAGCTTTTATTAGAAACACCAGCACATTTCAAGTTTCCTCTTTTTGATCACAAATATAGTATTTTTCCTCTTTTTAAGTACACAGCATGAGACACAGCATCAGGGCTTTCCACTTTTTTTTTTTTTTTACAGCAATTTCTTTTGGACAAGCTATGGGTTAGTGTTCACTGACCTCACCCCAGCCCCAAAATTTTGACATCTTGAATTGCTGAAGACAATTGCGTGGGCAGATGAATCCAATGATGGTGAAAAAGGTACAATAGTTGAAAGTTTGCAAGAAAAGTTTAAGCAGAGACCCTCTACAGATAAAAAGAATGAAGTAGCGCCGCAGCGCACTACTGTTTTCACAGTACGGGGATAAAAGTTGAGATAAATCCTTTGCTCTTCTCCCCCCATCCTCCCCCAACACGGTTCCTACGAAAATGTAAGGCTGGAGGAAGTGCTAAACTTAATGTGAAAAGCCAAGTGTGCCCGGTGCTCCCCGCTGGAGCGGCGGCTGCCGGGCACTGGGATCCCGTGCTGGGTTGGCTGCGAATCCCATGCCGGTCGCACGTAACCGAAAAGCCTCGAGGTCTGGGTGATGGCATTTTAGGCTAGTCGTGGTTTTAAGCTCACACCTACGCTGGGAAAGTTGCCCTGGACTTTTTAACTCCAAGAAAGCAATTCAGTGGGGGGAGGAGGGGCAAGTATCCCAGGAACATGAGGGCATGGTGACAGGATATTAAAGGGAACATGTACATGATTTGTTATTTTTTATTCCACAGAAAACCCTCAAATCTAGACTCAGAGTTAACAGCAGAAAAATAGTGTTAAAGTCAATAGGTTCATATTTTACTGTAGACTAAATAAATTAGCCTAGAATTAACTCAATACTCTCTATTTTCCTTTCATTGGTGATCCTTCTCTAAATTAATGCAGTTTTTAAAAAGCGACGGCTATTAATAATTTATTCCAGTTAACCCTTAGGGATGAACACCTGCAAATATTCCATGTACGGGAACCATTCCCCTCTCCTCTCCCTCCCCGAAAAAGGAAACAATCGCTAAAGGGCGGTGTCAAACAGACGTGCTACCTACAGTACTCCAGGCATCCTGCCACTCCTATCGCTGCCTCCGGCTGCTCCGTGTAATGAGTGAATATTCATAGCCATGTCTTACAAAGAACATGATCCAAAAAATATATAAATAAATAAAAACCTTAAACATTCTTACATGGATTTTAAAGAACAGAATACATGTTAAAAACTTCAGTAATTTATATCAATTTTAAGCAATACTTTATATACAATGGAAAAAAGACATGCATAGTCCAAATACAATGTTGAAAACAGCATTTTCATAACAAAAAACCCAAACACTAAGTGTTAATACCATGTACATGAATTCAAGAAGGACCACCCTTTTTGTCTGTTGCACACAGTTTATTTAACAATATGATATTATAAGTAAGAAATGAGTTTGTTTTTTTGTTGTTTTTTTTTTTTTACCATTCTATACAGTGATTGAATCTTCTTGGATTTTCTTATTTATAGTAATTATAGCGCTTGCATGATTTACACTAGAATTGCTTTTCCTCATTTCAAGTTTCACACAGAAGAAAGAAAGAAAAGAATGCTTCTTCTCTATTCAAATCAGCACGGTCTAAGAGTGATCATCCCTATTTTCATCTAAAACCAGTTTTATCAGAGAAACAAAGCAACAATTTCTACATCTGCAAGACAAGGATTTTGGCATTGGCCAATGTGTGGTTTTGTGTGCAAGAGTCAATTCCTATCTTTCCAGGGGTAATACTTCAAACGCCTGCAGAGTTCACTATAGAAAAAAAAAAAATAATAATCTTCCCGCAACGTGGCAAAGTTACCGGGATACATTATAATGTTGCATTATTTCAGGAAACAGTTTCTGAATATTATTTTTTTTCTTCTTTTAAACGCAAATGTTTAAAGTCTTGAAAATACAAATAAAAAATATGAATATAATGAACTTGTTTTCCCCATTAAAAAAAAGGTATGAGTCAACAGCAACAAAAAAATAAAAACCAAAAAAACCCACAAAAGAGACCAGATATTTTAACCGCCTGGCTTTAACAAAAAAATATATTCTTTGTATTGTTTTTTCTTTTTTTTTTTTTAAACAGCAATTCATTCTTCCATGTGTAGGAAGCAGCAGTTCCATCTAGGATTCAAAACAACCCAGATGTCTGAATTTTCAGTACAAAATGTCCAAGAACACGAAAGGAAAAAAAAAAAAAAAAAAAGTGATGCTCCCATAATGCTACAAACCCTCCACAAATTTTTCTAATGTGTCCCCGGTGGTGTCACCGACCAGAGACAATTCGTTAGACAACGCACTCCTGTTCGGGGTGTTTAGTTGTGGAAGCATTGCACTCTGTTCTGGGTTGCCCAAGTGTCCCTGATCCATGGAGCTAGCCATTGTGACTGCGAGTCCTGGGTGGGGGGAACCAGTCTGGGGAGAGACGTGGTGAGGTGACGGTTGGGGCTGTATCCTGGGTGACGGGCTGGAATGTGGCGGCTGGGACTGGGGACGGGGAGACTGAACGGGTGCTGGGGACCGCACCTGGTTGCTGAGGGAGGTGGCGATCTGCTGGCCAGGGAGATGAGACGCCTGCGCTTGTCCTGAGAGCATGTGCTGCTGTGGGCTCATGGGGTTAGGCTGGCCGGGGGACCCTATCTGCTGTTTCATCTGCTGCTGTTGCAGGATCCGCTGCTGCAGTGCTTGCTGGATGTTGGGAGTGCCGTCCGCCCCCATGCCGGGCTGGCCCATCTGGTTCAGCTGTCCCATCTGAGCCATCTGTCCCATGGAACCCCCCTGTATGGATATATGCTGCTGCATCCGCTGCTGCTGCATGGCTTGAGGGTAACCTCCCGGTCCTTGAGGCTGCTGGAACTGGTTGTGTCCTGCCATCCCTCCTGCCATGCCAGCCCCTCCTTGCTGCTGCTGCTGTTGCTGCTGCTGCTGCAGTAGTTGCCGCCTCAGTATTTCTCTGTACTGCGGACTCATGTTTGCCATGCTGGGGTTGTGGCCGGGGTTCATAATGTTTATCGCTTGTCCCTGGGGATTCATAGCTCCTATCCCTTGCTGCTGGGGGGGAACGCTCGGTCTCTGCACTCCTGCTTGCATCGCGTTCATGTTCTGCAGTCCTGCTTGAGCGTGCATGCCTGCCTGTTGCATGCCGGTCTGCGGCTGCTGCATCCCCGGCTGGGGCTGTATGCCTGCTTGCGGCTGCATCCCAGGCTGGTTCGCCACATATTTGGCCGTTCTTTGCTTTATAAAAGCTGCCATAAGCTGTGGGTTGGATTTAAGAATATTAAGAACTTGCTGTTGCTGCTGCGGAGAACTTGGTGATTTCAAGGTCCTCAGTAAGTCCTGAAGTGCATTCGGGGGGATGCTCCGTGGC